>NW_005361955.1:4191157-4193456 GCF_000412655.1 Myotis brandtii
AGAAAGAAAGAAAGAAAGAAAGAAAGAAAGAAAGAAAGAAAACTGGCAAGCTAGGCTCTTATTCCTTCTTGGCCACATTCAAGTGGACCTAAGTAATGGCTATAACAGGGTCAGTGTCACAGTCCCCACCACTCCTTATCACCTGCCCAAACCAAGCCAGTGTCACCTCACATACATTATTGCTTTTTCTTATTGGTAGATTCCAGGGAAGAAAGCCATCAGTTAGACCAGCCCACCTCAGTATTGCCAAATCCTTATAGGCATTTGAGTTTGCAGTCCCTACCACATCATCCTTACAAGTCCTAGAACCTTAGCACACAGTAGGTGCTCAAGAACAACTAGAGCTACCATTTGTTGAGTGTTTATCCTCAAGGAGGCTATGGAATTTTTCCCCCTTTTAACAGATGAACTGATAGGCTCAGAGAGATCAAGGGCATGTCTAAGGTCACATAGCTGATGAGTTTTGTCACTGGGACTTTTGTGTGTCATTCACTTTTGCACTGAGTTGTCTCATGTTTTACAACTTTTCACACCCATTCCTTTTGCCTTTTCAACTTGCCTGCTGGTTTCTGAAGGTTTCATAAAAGAGATAGTAACTAAAGCTAAGTCTTGGCACCATGACTGGGCAGAGACTGGTTGAGAGAGGGAGAAGGCATTTTCATCCAAGGAACAGATGAGAGACAAACACAGTAGAGTGCTAAATGTGTGCCCAAAAGGGGCACTGTAAACTAAGGTGGGAAAGGGGCCAGAGCATGAAAGGTCTTGAATGGCAGCCTGAAACTATAGTACTTCTGAGGGCAGTAGGGAGCTATGAAAGGTTTTAGAGCAGGAGGGGACATGATCTGTTTCTGGCTTCATGAAGGCTAGTGTGGCAGTAGGATGCGGTAGAGAGGATGACACTGTGAGAATCTAGAAGAGAGGTGTTAGGTGCCTGGAGAAGAGCCCTTCAACAGAGGGCAGAGAGCAGATTCCAGGGGACTGTGGGCCAGAGGGGACATCAGTAAGGACTTGGTGATGGGAGTGCCTGGAGCTGGCCATCTGGAGGCACTGCAGTGTCATTAGCTGGGATGGGGGAGGTGGGAAGAAATGTGGGTTGGTGGGGCATCCATGGAGAGATGTCCTCTGGGCACCTCAGAGAGAGGACAGGGCCACAGCAGGAGTTGCAGAGCCACCTGCCAAGCCAGGTGTGGAGCAGTGAGAATGGAGTGCTCTGAGCCAAGAAGAGCCTGGAGATACTTCCTCTCACACCCGTTGGATTTCCTTTTGATCACTGACCTCCAGGCTCCCCCTCTGTTTTCTAAGCATAAGCCCCCAAGAGTGAATATCCTCTGCCCCATCCCAGGGCTGCAGAGCACAGGCCATGATGAATTTTGGCTTCATGAATAGTGGCAAGATCCCAGCCATTTCCAGGAAGCAGGTGATCCAGACACCCAGAGCCCAGCGTTTCCCCAGGCTCCTCATTCACCAAACCAAGGCCTGGGGAGGGGGATTCCCATGGTCAGCCCCTCCTTGCCCCCCACCTCCCACCCCCATGGAGGCCCATCTTCTCTTCCTGCCAGCAGAACAGTGCATTTGGCTTTTTATAAAGCCAATAAATAAATAAAGCAGGCATGATTAATTGATAGCATGGAGCAGACCAAGGCGCTGGGAGTCAGGTGGCCGGGCTTCCTGGTGGAGCAAGGCTTTTCAGCGACCTGGGGCCTGTGCCAAGGAGGGGAAACCTGCTTTGGGGAGGTGCTTACAGTGTGTGCCTGGGTTTTTTGCTTTTCTTCTCAGGCTGGGGCTCTGTCCTGGTCTCCTCCAGGCCCTAGGCCATAAGCCAGGTTAGAGGCCAGAAGCCAGGGACCAACAGGTACCCCTGCCCTGCCCCCATCCTTTCTCAGAGTCAGTCCACCAAAACTATGTCTTCTCATATGCCGGCTGCACACCTCAATTCACCCCACACTGTGTGACCTTAGCCACACAGGTTCCAGTTGTATTGGGGAGCCTGGATGGGGCTGGGGCACCCTGAACCAGGGGAAAGGGTGGGGAGAGGTGTCTCCAAGGGCCGGGCTGATGGTGGGGGTGGAATGGGGTAAGAGGCAGGTTCCGATAGAGGTTCCTGGAGAAGACACCCAGAAGAGGCCAGAGACCCCTTTGCTGGCCGCCCCACGTGTGCGCTTGATGGAGGGAGCGGGCTGGACAACGCGCTCCGGTCCTGTAGGGCGCTCTCCATGCAGAGTTTGGGGAGGGCAAAGGGGTAGTGCGCAGGGAGGAGGGAGCAGGGAGGAGGGAGCGGGGAGGGGAGGGAGGCGGGCGG
>NW_005361955.1:4193776-4249511 GCF_000412655.1 Myotis brandtii
GCCGGCGGACCCGGCGCCTGTGGACGCCGGGAGGGGACGCTCAGCGCGCCTTCAGCGCGCAAACTTTCCGGTTGCGGCTACGAGCAGCCCTGGAATTGGGGGGCAACCAGGGTGCTAGAATCCTCCTAATTTTCTCCTTCCCAGTTGGCTTGACTTCTCTGCCTGGTCTCTCTCCGGTATTACCCCCCTCCCCCCTTTATCCAGGCCCCGATTCCTGCAGGTCAGGAACATGACTAGAGCTGTGGACTGTGACCCTGGGCTGGGGGCTTCTCTCTCCAAAGGTGGCTTCTCCCCTGAGTCCAAGTGTGCACTGGTGTACCCTCCCCTCCACCAGGTGCTCTCCGCATCTCCAGCTTTGCCTTTTCCTTAAGCCCTTCACCCTGCCCATAGCTCCTCTCTAATCACAGTGGGGGTGGGGAAGGGTTGCTCTTGGAGGAGTCCCTCACCTAGTGACACATAGCTCTGAAGCCCCACACTGCCTTGGGTTCTCAGATCCGCAGCTTAAATTTTCAGCTCTGCTTTAAAGGCTCCTTCAGGAAGTGGGCTCAGGCTGGTATCCCGCCCCAGACCCCCATGATGGATTGATATGTTCCTGGACATCTGGACTCACCCAGGGCTTGGTCACCCTGAAGCCTCCTATGGTCTCAGGAGGAAGGGATGTCCTGGCCTTGGGGTGTGCCCTGGCCTCCTAGAACATTATTAGCCTTGGAAAAGGGAAATGAGGTTCAGAGAGAGTTAGCCAGACTCAAGGTCACACAGCCAGCCTGAGAGGAGCAAGAACTGGGCTTTCTCATTATAATGGGTTGGGAGTGATGGAGAAGACTTCTGTTTGGTTCCTACACCTGGGGGATATGGCTCTGAGGACACTCTCTCTCTTACTACCTCTGTGACCTCTGACAAGTCATTGCCCCTCCCTGACTCACTTTATCCATGTGTAAAATGAGGGTAGCTACCTCATAGAGTTGGTCTGATAGCTGAGTTAATGTTCTTTAAGTTCTTACCATTCATGCCTAGTGCATGGTCTGCGTCCAAAAATTTTTGGCTACAACATGTGAATTTCCTTTCTGAGCCTGGAAGGGAAAAAAATCTTTCCCATCCTTTTCCTTCTGCTTCTGGCTCCTAGATTTATGTGGGTTCACCCCTGTGGCTCTGTGGGCTGTTGGGAGGCAGGCAGTGCCTGTTGGAACCCTGAGCACCTGTGCTCTACTAGTATATGGAGTGTTGGGTGGAGGCAAGGGTTCCAGCACACTCAAGAGCCTGCTGGCCCACTGGTCAGGCTAACTTAAGCTGTGGCTTCCTGCTGCTTCCATGGGGAAACCTAATTTCTATTTGGGAAATGAAGACAAGGCTCTGCTGCGGCTCCAGGAAAAGACCCCCTCTCCATGCAGTACCATGGGAGGAGCATCATTCTCATCTCATCCATCTGACCCACTCTTCTCCTACCTCTGTGAGATGTCATTTCTTCCCCCAGAGGCACTATTGGAGCAGAGGAGATGGTGTGGGTTGGGGGTAGGGGGGTCTCATTCATTCATTCATTCACTCACTCACCAAACCTTGATTTATGCCTTCTCTGAGTCAAGAGGTGCTTAGAAATACAGAGAGATTGGCCATATCTGGCAGATATGATGTATCTACCAGGTGCCAGACATTTGCTAGGCACCGGAGACACATTCATTCATGTGACAAATTTTTATTAAGTACTTAATATGTGCTAAGCACAGTTTGATGTGCCAGGGACATGGGTAAATAAAACAGACCTCCTCCCAACTGTTTAGGATGACCATATAATTTGTCATCCAAACTGAGACAATTTCAAGAATGAGAAAGGACATTATTAATAACTAGAGGCCCGGTGCACGGATTCATGCACTGGTGGGGTCCCTCAGCCTGGCCTGCTCTTTCTCGAAATCCGGGATCCCTCTGGGGTTGTCGGACTGCTAGTCTCAGCCAGATCCCGCAGATGGCCTGTGGGAATTGGCTGAAACCCGCAGTCCAACATCCCCTAAGGGCTGTAGCAGTGGCCAGGGAGGAGCCCGAGCTGGGTTTGGGCACCGCCCTGCTCCTGCTCATCCCGCCTGCTGCGCCTGCCATTGCTGCCACTCAGTAGCACTGCTGTGGAGGTGGGAGAGGCTCCCGCTGCCACAGCTGCACTTGCCAGTCATGAGCCTGGCTTCTGGCTGAGCAGCGCTCCCGCTTTGGGAGCGCACTGACCACCAGGAGGCAGCTCCTGCGTTGAGCGTCTCCCCCCTGGTGGTCTGTGTGCATCATAGTGACTGGTCAACTGGTCGAGCAATTGACTGGTCATGATGGTTGCTTAGGCTTTTATTATATAGTTAACACCAGGACCATTCAACTAAATTGGGATATGTGGCTATCCTGTGACCTTATGTGTCCACACCAGTGTCCAGGGAGAACTGTTAATATTTTGCGCTTGTTTTTTGCCAGGCTCTGTGCTAAGCACTTTAGGGTTATCATCTGATTGAATCCGCACAGTGTTGTGAAGCTGGTTTACCATCTGTGTGCATCTGGTTACTAGTGGAGCCCCTTCTGCAACTTAACTCCTGGGCTGCACTGCCTTACCAGAAATAGGGCCCAAGGCTACTCTCTTTCTCTTTCAAAGAGGCACATAGACAACTGTTAAGCAGGAATACAAATGCTGTCATAGATGTGCCATGGGGTGCAGATGGAGGAACAGATTCTGCCTGGATGAATCAGCGGCAGCTTCCTGGAGGGGGGACCTTTGATCTGGACCTTGAGACATGAGTTAGGATTTTGACAAGTGACTGTGCAGATTAAAGGGAGAGCATTCCAGGCCCAGGTTGCTAAGGTCTGAAGGTGTGGGGTATGTGCACTGTTTGGGGATACCAACTCAAAATAGATCTGGATCCACTTGTGACCAGACATGAGTTATGTCTGAAACAGTAGGAGACAGTGGGTATTCAGTCCAGGAGTAGTGTGCTATGGCATTCGATGAGCTCGGCATTTCAGAAGGATGATCTAAAGATGGGCTATTCTGTGGGCCGGGAGCAGAGAGAATTTGTTGTACTAGATTTCCCTTTGACAAGATTTTCTAGTGCCTGATCTATACCAGAGATTGCCTGCAAGGTCAGGGAAATCATTTTGTTATATAGAGTCACTGCAGAAGAATTTTGCCAGCATCTGTAGCAGCAAAAAGGTTTCACCCGGCAAAGTGATCGCCAACAAGAGAAATATTAACCTACTTAAGGGAGAGGGTTTTTAGTAGCACCATTTGCAAATAAAGAATATGCTTATGCCGAAACCTGTTGGACTCAGTGGATAGAGCGTCGGCCTGCGGACTGAAAGGTCCAAGGTTCGATTCCGGTCAAGGGCATATACCTGGGTTGCGGGCACATCCCCAGTAGGAGATGTGCAGGAGGCAGCTGGTCGATGTTTCTCTCTCATCTATGTTTCTAACTCTCTATCTCTCTCCCTTCCTCTCTGTAAAAAATCAATAAAATATATTTAAAAAAAAGAATATGCTTATACGTTAAATCTTTTCTCTATTAAATCACATAAAAAAAGCTCTAACTTCCTTTCCTTCCCTCCTCTCTATGTCATCACTGTCACCATATAAATCTGGGAATAACAAAACTATATTTTTTAGTAATGTCTCATTTCTCAACTTTTCATTAATTCAGATTGGTCTCCTTTCCTCCCTCCCCAATGAAGTGGAATTATCAAATCTTTATGGTAGCTAAAAATTTGAACCCATTAATAGAGAGCCAAAAAAGGGGGTCAATTATTGGGGTCTGGGGATTGGAAAATAAGACTAGAAAGGTCTGAGAAGTAGAAGAAAACCTGATGGATGATGGGAAGGAGGAAGGAGTGTGTGGCTTGTGCAGTCAGTCACACAGGGGCCTGTGTTGAGAAGGGCCATGTGATTTAATGCTCTGTGGTTGCCATATTGAAATGCTTAATAATTTTTCGCCAGGGGGCGGGGGGGGGGCACATTTTCATTCTGTACTGGGTCTCACAAATTAATGTAGCCAATCCTGGGAGGGAGGAAAAGGTAGAGGTGGGAAGTGGTAGAGGAGGAGAGACACCACACAATGGGGAAGAGGGAGCAAATGGGAGGAAGCACTGGGGTTGGTCACAAGGCACAGGGAGCAGGGGAAAACATGGGCAGGAGCCTTTATTTTGGTTTCTTCAGAAAGGATTGGGAAAGGTGGGTTTACAGGTTTAGCATTGCTTGGTTTGAATAACTTCAGTGGCTCTGGGACATAGGGGCTATCCCTAGTTGTCTAGTACCTGGCACTGGGGTGATTAGGGCAGGAGAATAATGAATGGCCCAGAGTGTAAAAGCCCCATAAAGGAAGTAGTGAGGAGGAGTATGGAAATATGCTGTCTCTGCCCCTTCCCACCTGTCCTCACCCAGCAAGTCATAGAACTTTAAAGTTAAGGTACTCCTTCCCTTTGGGAGTAAGTGGGCCAACTCCTTGATTTCACAGAAAAGGGGAAAGATTGGCCCAGACAGGGAAAGCAACTTCTCCAAGGTTACACAGCTTTTTAAGGGAGCTGAGCTAGAATTTGTTCAAACCACTACTTGGTTAGTATTTACTTTTTCTAGAACAGAGTTATAACTAAGCCAGATCCATCAGACTGAACCAGTTAGGTTCTGAATTCCTGTTTCGTTTAATGTCATCCCCAGTGAGTCTGGAACATAGTAGATGATCAATACACAATTGTATTAGTTTCCTAGGGCTGCTGTAACAAATTATCACAAATTGAGGAGCGTAAAACAACAGAAACTTATTCTCTCACAGTTCCGGAAGCTAGTAATCCTAAATCAAGGTGTCAGAAGGTCCACACTCTCACCAAAATCTGCAGGGAAGAATCCTTTTCCCTCTTCCTAACTTCTGATGGTTGCCAGCAACCTTTGCTGCTCCTTAGCTTGTAGCTACATTACTCCCATTTCTGCCTCTGTCTTCTTTGTATGTGTGTCTCTATTTACAAATTTCTCTCTCCTTATAAGGACACGAGTCATATTGAAATAGGGCCCACCCTAATCAAGTATGACCTCATCCTGATTACATCTGCAAAGACCCTATTTCCAAATAAGGTCAAATTCACAGGTACTCCCACATGTCTTTTGGAGAGGACACAATTCAATGTATAACAACAGTGAACCAAAGAGAAAGTGAATGTTTATGATTTCAGAGAAGAATGAGTTCCCTTCCCCAAAGTTAATACCAGTTCTGAAGACTCAAGAGTCCTTTAGAAGGTGAAAACAAAAACAGTAACAATGATTTAATCCACATGTAGAGAGAAAATAGTCCAAGTGTACACAACAGCATCTCCCCCATGAGCCAGCTTGCTTGGCTTATAAGGCTGACACCATCATTTTCTGATTGTGTCTGTGTGATCTTGGGTAGATGGTGTCAGCTCTCTCTGTTTCCTCATATGTATCACAAGAGACTAACAGTTTCTACCACAAGGGAACTTTTGTGAGGAATGACAAAAATTAAGTCAAGTTCTTCGAACAGTGCCTGGCACACAGGAGGCGCTTTCTAGATGTCAGCATTCATTGCTACCATCATCATCATCTTGTAACTTACAGAGCACTTTTCACATATCTTTGTATCTTTCTATCTCTCCAGCAAGCCTATGATGTAGTTCAATAAATATCAGTTTCCACTCTAGCCAGTTTGTCTCAGTGGATAGAGCATTGGCCCTCAGATTGAAGGGTCCCAGGTTCAGTTCCAGTCAAAGGCATGTATCCTGTTTGCAGACTTGATCCCAGGCTCTAGTCAGAATGTGTGAGGGAGGCAACCATGTGTCTCTCACATTGGTGTTTCTCTCTGTGTGTCTCTCCTCCTCCCTTCCACTCTCTCTAAAAATCAATGGAAAAATATCCTCGAGAGAGGATTAATGTAAATAAATAAATATCAGTTCCCAACCCTCTGATGTGAAGACATTGCTATTTTGCAGACTTGATCCCAGGCCCTAGTCAGAATGTGTGAGGGAGGCAACCATGTGTCCCTCACATTGGTGTTTCTCTCTGTGTATCTCTCCTCCTCCCTTCCACTCTCTCTAAAAATCAATGGAAAAATATCCTCGAGAGAGGATTAATGTAAATAAATAAATATCAGTTCCCAACCCTCTGATGTGAAGACATTGCTATCAGATATTTTCTGCTTTCATGGGGCTGAGAGGTTGGGGAGCAGTGACGCATCAGGCCATGGTAGGGATGGATGTGAGGGGAGGTAGACAGTACCCAAAAATGGGAAATAGCTTCAGCATCTGTTGTCCCATTGTCACTGTGCTTCCTGGAAGATGGGACTGATTAGGTCTTTTGTAACCTTGCATCCTTAGGCCCTAGCATGTAGTAGGCGGTTGATAAATGTGTGATGGATTTCTTATAAAACACAAATAGTCACTTCCTCCACCCCAACAACAATAACAAGACCCTAGGATGTGGCTATCTTGCCTAAGTAGTGATTTCTGTTCACCAAAACTCACAGGTGAGCTGTCAACATATGATCAACTTGGAAAAAAATCTGCTTTTGATGTTATTTGAAAGAACAAACTATTGAGGTGAACCTCCAATAGTCATATTATAGAACTGAGTGAGTTCTGACGGGCAGAGGTGTATAGAGGGTCCAACATGTAGGTGGGATATAAGAGGTACTGCATGTAGTGAATGGGCATTGGCGAGAGATGCCACAGTGAACAGAATTTCCCAAATGTTGCCATCAGGGGTAGATAAGAACATGAGGCTAGGAAAGTTCTCTCTCAGCAAATCAGTGCAAAGGACAGCCAGTTGAAAACTGAACATTTTTATTGTTCAGTAATATAATGATGTTTAAGAGTGCGTAGGAACACATTCTGGACAGACCTCTTACTAGTTGTGTGACTTTGGGCAAGCTTTTCTGTGCCTCCATTTCCTCAGCAGTAAAAGAAGGAAAATAAAAGTAATGCATAGGATTGTTTTAAGGATTAAGATTTGTGAAGTGTTTAGCAAAGAGCCTGGATCATAAATATCATCTCCCTCCCTTGCCCTCTTCTTCGTCCTCCCACTGCTCCTTCTTTTTAATATACTGATTTGGTTGGTCATTAGTGATTTAAAAATACTCCCAGTTCCTTACTCTTTAGGCACATGATAAATTGAACTTTCTTACCTCTTTTGACATTAGTTGTAGCCATGTGTCTTCCTTTGGCAGTGAACTTTGAGAAGTGATATGTGTTACTTCTGGGTGGAAGCTCCAATAACCAGCATGCTGTTTACCTCTTTTCCCTTTTCCTCCCTTGGCAATCGAGGCAATGGAGCCTCCTTTAGTCTGATTCCTGAGTGAGAGTGATACAGAACAGAACCTCCAGCCAATCCATGATGGACATGTGCATCACTGGGCAGTAAGCCTTTGCTTTAAGCCACTGGCACTTTGGGCTTATTCATTGTTGCAGCATAACCTGGCCCATCTTGACTGATACAGGTAGGGAGTGAGTTGAAATAATCACAATTTGTTTAGAGATATCCATGAGTCTTTTAATTCCTTTAAGTGTGATGCCAAAAAAAGTTTAGTGTTTGAAGGTGTTATGACCAAAAAATGAGTAAGAACCACTGTCCTATGAGTTTAAGGCCAGTCTCTCTAGCATGACATATATGGACCTTTCCAATTTCACCCTGGCCTCATCTACTTTTGTCTCCACATGTTCTCTGAGCTCTTCCTGAAAAATCCACAGCATCCTTGAAATGGGCCAGTGTTTGCACATCTCCAGGCCTTTACTCATGCCCTGTCTAGAATGGGGCATCCTGTCACCCAACGAATGGCTACGGTGGAGTGGAACAAGTGCATGGGGGAAAAGGGAAGCACTGGGCTTGATCTGTGAGGCACAGAAGGCATAATTAGGACTGAGAATGAGATTCCTGTTCAAGGCGAGTTTCCTAGCCATTAGAGCTTGGCCTGGCAGAGGTGGGGTGTCATCAAGGGGCTTCCTGGTTAGCGGAATAATGGAAACTCTTCAGTCCTGTCACACATGACTTTAGGTGAGATTGGCCAAAGAAGGTGGATCTTAGCTGCAATTCTGTATCTATTTTTACCTTTTCAAAATAAAAATAACTTTTACCCCCTGATTATAGACATGCTACAAAATGATTATAGAAAATTCAAACTTGCCGAAACCGGTTTGGCTCAGTGGATAGAGCGTCGGCCTTCGGACTGAAAGGTCTCAGGTTCGATTCCGGTCAAGGGCATGTACCTGGGTTGCGGGCACATCTGATCGATGTTTCTAACTCTCTATCTCTCTCCATTCCTCTCTGTAAAAATTCAATAAAATATATTTAAAAAAAAAAAGAAAAGAAAATTCAAACAGTATTGAAAAGTACAAAGAAAGGAAAACTCAAATAAATGCCACAAAATAGCCAACTTCCAAAAACATTTTATCAAATGTCCTTCCAGACATTTCTCTAAGATTGATAGGTAAATAGAAAGATGGTGTGTTTTTTTATCTTTCTCACTCAGTAGTAGAGTATGGACATCTTAAATATCAATAAATATACCTCTAATTCATCTTTTATAAGTAGCTCTGCCATAATTGATTTAATGGATCCCTTCCTGATGGACACTTAGGTTGTGTTCATAATTTTGCTATTATAGACAACACTGTAGCAAACATTCTTATATGTGGACCCCTGGGCATGTGTCCAGGCATTTTCTGAGGATGAATTCCTAGAAGTGGAGTTGCTGAATCAGGCAAAACTGTTTGGAATGAAAGAAGAGAAGAAAGCTGTGGTATGATTAGGTAGAGAAATTATTTCCGGCTTAAGGGCAACCTGAAAAGGGTCTGAAGGAAGAGGGAGATGAGTGGGGGATTGAAGCTGGGCTGGAAGGTTGGAGGAAGTGAAAGAAGGGGAGAGGATGTGGAGGGAGCTGGTTTAGAGGACCTCAGTTCCCAGTTTGAAATGATCCATTCCCCAGACAAAGGCAAAATGCATATGGCAGTTATGATTTATGTACATCCAGACAATTAAAAGCATTTGGTGTGCTCATTTCTATTCGAGCTTCGTCACCACCTTGCAAGAAAGATCTCTGTTCTCATTTTACAAAGGAGCAAAGTGAAGCCTGGAGAGGATGTGGTGAAATGAGCAGATAGATGTCCTCATTTTATAGTATGTAGGCTTCTTCACAGCCCTACACCTTTCTTTGCACACACCATAGGCTAGCTCATGCCTCCAGTCTTTGCAGATGCCATTTCGTCTGAAAGGCCAACACTTCCTCACTCTTGGGAAGGAAGACTGGTCATATGTGACTTCTTTGTGAAACTTTTCTTTATGACCCCCCAATCTACCCCTCGCACCCCTAAAAGCAAGACAGAGTGGGGCAGGGCTCAGAAAGCAGGCCATCACCGGAGCATTAATTATTGTGTACTAACTGTTGAACTAGGGAGTCCACTTTTGGCTTCAGTGAATTGGATTCCCTGACTCAACTGAAAAACAAATAAGACCCCTTCTTATTGCACGTAATCAAAACTTTGCAGGTGGGTAATTCAACAGCTCATCCATGCCATTGAAACCCACAGTCTTTCTGTTCTTCTCTGCCATTAGCAGCCAGAAGAAGTTCCTATATCCCAAGCATCCCCTGCAGATATCACAGTGCCCAGAGGGCAAAAGGCATCTCTGTGTCTCTTTTATCAGAGAAGATGTCCCAGCCAACTTCCCCTGTCTCATTGGCTGGAGTTGGGGCACATGCCCATCCATGCCTAAACCAATCACAGCTTAAAATGACCAAGACTGCCTGACCACCATGACTCAGTGAACCAGAAGGTGACTGTTCGATTCCCAGTTGGGGCACATGCCTGGGTTTCGGGTGTGGGGTGTGCAGGAGACAGCCAATCAGTGATTCTCTCTCATCAGTGATGTTCCTCTCTCTCTCTCTCTCTCTCTCTCCCTCCCTCCCTTCCTCCCTCCCTCCCTCCCTCTCCCCTCCTCTCTGAATCTCTGAAAATATTTTTTTAAAGGGGGGGATGCAAATTGTGACATCAGATATCCCTCCCTCCCTCCCTCCCTCCCTCTCCCCTCCTCTCTGAAATCAATAAAAATATATTTAAAAATATTTTTTTTAAAAAAGAGAACCAGGACTTATCTCTGAGTCAGTTGGGGATACAGTCAGGACTCTTCCAGCCAAAAAGGAAGAGAGAATGGCCACTGGAGAGGCAGCTTCCAGAGCCCTTCCAACCATGTGCTCACTCTCCTGGCTCCCCTGCTAGGTTGGGTGATATGAGAGAACAGGGGATTGGAGCTTATTTCTTCCCCTGTCCTTTGCAGGTAAGCACGCGGTTTTTCACGTGTAGATATTGAGGAAACTATTGGTTGAAAGAAATTAATCAGTAGGTGCTTCAAGAGACTCCATCAGACCTTGAGATTTAAGGATTCTCTGGGTACCAGCAATGCCAATGCTCTGTTAATTTGATGGGTGATTTTGGTATTTTGAAGAGTATATAGGAATGACTTACATTGTCCTCATAGTTGTGGGGAAAATACTAGAACTTTAAAAAGATGTAGAATAGGTGCCCAGAAAAGCAGAACAAGGTGTATTACGGACTAGATATCATGAAGGGCAGAGGTAGGTGGTGGAGAAAAACACTTGTGTACTCCTTAGAGAGTGGACATGAGTGTGATGGATTTGAGGCAGTGAAGGCACCGACTAGGCCTGAAGAGGATTCATTCCTGAGGACCTACTCTGTGCTGGGCATCGTACTTGTACCGATTTTGTCTCACCCTTCTTGTGTCTCTATGTAAATGGGGAAGCTGAGGCTCAGAGGATAAGGTTTCTTGTCCAATATCACTGAGCCAAAAAGTGGTGGAATTTGGCTGAAAAAGCAGATCTGTTCTGAAAAGCTGGCTCCCTTTTGCAAAGGGGCTGTGATGGCCATAAGGGGCCCACCTAAGTCCAATGGGAAATGGAAAGGGGAGCCTGGAACCTGACAGGAGGGCCTAGAAAAGGCTTGGTGCAGTGGAAACACAAGAGAAAAATCCCAGTGGAAGAGGTGTTTATACCAGAATTCAGGGTGGGCTTGAGGAGCCACTGTCTTTGGTATTGAACTTGACTTCGAATCCCTGATCTACCAATTAATAGCTATGATCTTGGGCAGGACACTTCCCTTTTCTATACCTCAGTTTCTTCCATTATAAAATGATGATGATAGTTAACTACGTGCCCAGTGACTGGCATATAATAAGAATTTAATAAATGGAGTGATTATAATTATCGTTACTGTTGTTGCTGTTCTTTTAGAACTTGGTGGGTAACCAGATCTAGAGGTGACTGGCTCTGTTATGTCTTGGTCACCATATGTATTGGACCTTGGTTTCATCCCTCCCAGCCTGACTCTCTAAGCCTCACCTGTAAACTGAGGGGGTTGGGCCCGTTGACTTCTAGCATCCTCCCTTGTTCCAAACCCTGCACTTGTGTGAGGTGGAAGGGGGAGGCTGTAAAGACAAAAGGAATCAGAATAGAGTGAGGGGGATGCCTTTATTCTGGGGAAGCAAAGCAGGGGAAGGGTAGAGAATGGAAGGAAGAACAAGGGGAGCCAGAGGAGGCTGAGCAGCCAGAGAGGACCAGGCAGGTGTGCAAGCCCCAGGCTGGGCAATTTGGAGGCGGGCACAGAAGTGAACAGCTAAAACTAAATGAGGCAGAAGCACGTTGAGAACAGCTGCCTCTAAAATCTGCCCTGGTTGTGGGAGAACCAGAGGGAGAGGAATCAATCACAGCTCTTCCTGATGCTTAATATCTGGGGGGTGGGGGGCAGGGCTTTGAAGCATGTGTGTTAAAAGACTGAAATTGAATTTCTCCAAAGTTTGCAGGAACACTGTAATTATGCCTGAGAACATGGCTATGAAATCCCCTTGAAATCTATTTTTGGGCACAAGGTTTTATAACCAGAGTCAGAAATTGAGTGGAAGTGTGTGGGAGGCTGACCCTGGACAGTTTCCATGTTTGAGAGGAGGGGAAAGAATATTTTTAACTGCAAACACCATGTCTCATAGGGTAAGACTGGGGAGGAGGCAGCCTCACCACTTTGGGTTTCTTACCCACTGCCATGTTAAGACAGGAACTGTCTTTGACAGAAGTTATTAAAGTCTCTTACTCAGAGTGAGTAGCTGGAGGCTTGGGATTGAGTGATGGAACTTGTCTGGGACTTTTGCGTTTAGGAATATAGATATCTGAAACTTAATTTTCTAGAGACCCCTGCACTTGTGTACTTGTTATAGGACCCAGGGCACTTTGTCTGGCCAGAGACTTTGCTCTTACACTACTATATAAGTTAGCTACTGCTATGTAACAAACTGACCAAAACTTGATTCCTTAAAGCAGTAAGTTTGTATTATTGCTGAAAAACCTATAGGATAGCTGGATGGTTTTTCTGGTCCTGGCTGGGTTTCCTCACATGTCTGTGCTTAGCTGTTGGTCAGACAGGTAGCTCTGCTGATCTTGCTGGGCTCTCTCACATATTTGGGGGTTGGCTGGCTCTGATTAGCCTAGGATGATTCAGTTGGGTTGGCTCATCTCCATTCCATGCTCACCTGAGTTTGTTCACATGGCAGTGGCAATGGCAGGGCTGTGTGAGCCAAGGACAGAAATACGCAAGGACTCTAGAGACCCAGGTGTAGAATTGGCACAGTGTCACTTTCAATGCATGCTGTTCGCCAAAGCAAGTTAAGAAGTCACCTCAAATTCAAGGATGAGGAAATATGATGCTACCTCTTAATGGCAAAGTCAACTGGAAAAGGCTTGGATCTAGGCAGGCTTTTATCTAGGACCATTGATGCCTTCAATCTGCACAACCACCAGCTTCAGTGTTGGCCTCCAGGGCTGTCACTGCCACAGTGGGTGGCCATCCCTCCTAAAAGTCCTCCTGAAGCCCAGGATTCCCTTTTTGTGCAAAGAGTTTTTCATAAGAGTCTTATTTGTGGAACCAGGAAAATGTATGCCCCCAAACAATGAGAGATTTTCACTCATGAGACTGACAGAAATTAAAAAGTGTGATCCTCTCAAGAATTGGTGAGAACGTGGGGAATGTAGGTACTGTATACACTGCTGGTCAGCATTTCCATGCCATGGCCCATTCTGCAGCATCTGTTAGAATTGAGAATACATGTAAGGGTTTAACATGTGGAATACTACTCAACAATAAAAGGGAATGAACTGTTGATATAAGCAACCACCTGGATGAACCTCAAGGAGTGAAAAAGGCCAATTCCCACTGCTTATGTACTGCATGATTCCATTTAGGTAACATTAGTGAAACAACATAATTACAGAGATGGAGAACAGGTGAGTGGTTGTCAGGGGTTAGGGATGGGGAGAGGGGCATGCAGCCATAAAGGGGTAGTAGGAGAAGACCTTGTGGTGATAATACAGTTGAATATTTTGGTGGTGGTGGTGTGTGCACAAAGGTACACATATGATAAAATTGCCTAGAGTTACACATAGGCATACAAGTGGCTATACAACTGGTATAATCTGAATAAACTCTGTGGATTGTACCAATGTCCTTTTCTTGGCTTTGATATTGTATTCTATTCATGCAAGATCTTGACTTTGGGAGAGGCTGCTGGAAGGGTGTGTGGGTCTTCACCATACATTTTCTTGAAACCTCCTGCAAATCTACAATTATTTCCAAATAAAAAGTTAAATGTAACTACACAGGTTCTCTGGCCTGGCAAGCCCATGCTATTGTTAGTGTCCATCACAGAGACATGATCCTGTGCCCTGGGAGGCTTATGCAGATGGTCACTGAACACTGTTTAATATTGAAGTGTTGAAAACCATTGGAAATAACCCAAATGTATTCTTTCACCTAATAATCATTTATTAAGCTCCTACTATGTGTCAGGCACTATGCCAGGCTCTGGGGATATAGCCATGAACAAAATAGTCCAAGTCCCTGCCCATGTGGGGTTCATGTTTTAGTGATTGTCCTACAATAGGTGATTAAATAAACCACCGAGTAGCTGCACTGAGGAATTCCACGGTTCTATCTCCAGAACATATTACTGTGAGGAAAGAGGAAGAAGCAGAATCAGGCATTTAATATGCCATTTATTTAAAGAAGAACAAAGAACCTTAATAGATATTTACAGAATAGTCCATCTAAAAACAGCAGAATACACATTCCTTTCCAGTGTACATGTTCCATGTATAGGATAGACCACATGTTAGGCCACAAAACAAGTCTCAATAAACTTAAGAAGATTGAAATCATATTAAGCATCTTTTCTAACCACAAAGGTATGAAACTAGAAATCAATTACAAGAAGAAAAGGGTGTGTGTGTGGGGGGGGGGGGGGACAAAAAACACTGTCAAATAAAGGAAGGGCCAAACTTTGGAGTGCACTTTGTTGGCTATTAAGCTAGCCCACCTCACTAGAATTTTGAGCTGTTTTGTTTCTTCAGTAACCCCACATCAGAGCAGGCCTGGCACAGAGGAGGAACTCAAATATCTGTTAAAGGAAAGAGATCATTGTACCCATTTTATAGGTTGGCCAATGAAAATAGGAAGTCCTTAGCAATGATATATTGGCTTTATTCCCAAGAGAGCTGTGAAGTATTGATTGAATACCCATGATCTTGAGGATACCATATATTTTTCTTTCAACTTTGTCATCATGAGCACATTTCCTGCAGCTCCAAGAAGCTGTGATTGTCAAATCTTAGGTCTTACTTGTCCACACTGGTAGGTTGTGGAATGGTTTCACACTCTTATGGTTCATGATACAGTGTGTCAGGCACACCTACATGCACTATCTCATTTAATCTTATCGATCCTGTTTGGGACAAAATTGATATTCACACATTTTCTATGTAATCTCAGGCCCCAATCCCTCATGTACGTTTTTATGTACACAGAGATAGATGGCTGGAAGCAGAAGGGTCAGTATAGGACCCAGAAATTCCCTGGAACCTGCATGAGGGCCTTAGAGGGCTGGGATGCATTCTCTTTTCTCTCTGCTCCCACTCAGCTTTTTAGAGACCCCACCATTGTCCTGTGATCCATGGGGAAGGCTCCTCGCTCTCAGATGAGGGGCTTCTGACACCCACTATGTCTCTTCCTCTCTGTAACCTCCGTGTGTGGTTTAGAACGGAACACAGAACAGACACCTGTGAACTGTTTGCTGGGTTGTTATGAGTTGAGAATGTTTAAAAGTAAGTGCTGGATTTTCAGTCACAAGTAACACTTGTACAGCACTTAGCTTTTACTGTAAGAGAAAAGAGTGTGTTCATCTCCTTCAAATCACACTAGAGTTTACTAGTATGTGGTAAGACAACTTACCAGCGAGGAAACAAACACTCAAAGCAATTCACTTATTCATTCATTCATTCATTCACTAAACATGTCTGAGGGCCTCATTTGAGCCGGTGACTGGTCCTGGGCATGTGGCTTTGACCCCACACCATCCTCAGGATTCGGAAGCAGGCATGCAGGTTACTCAGTGTCGCTGGAAACCTGCATCGTGGGGGTTCACAGCAGACAAGTGCTGCCATGCCTTGCTGTCCCCATCAGACCACAAACCATCTTTCCAAGTGTCAGGCAAGCTGCTGAAATATGAAGATGCTCTTGGGGTTACCAAGGGAATCATTTCAAACCCAGGGATCCCCCAGAATGTGGGCATCAGTAGCTGTGATCATGACCTCAACCTGTCCCCTCATCTGTTTCCCTGCTGGGTCCTTGCAAATCATTTATCACTGTGCTGCAGAAAAAAGCTTGCGAGGCCAGACGACTTGTCTGCAGCCCGTGAGTCTCGGCGCCCACAAAGCAGAAATTAATGAATGATGGTTGGGGAGAGAGTCGGGGAATAGGACAGCAGCTATTTTAGGCTCCCGCTGCCAAAGCAGATCCTAATGCCTGCATCTGTGTGTTAACTCTGTACGCCCTTCGAGCAGAAATCGAAATCACATTGGCTTGATTTTGTTTGCTTGCCAACTCCAAGCTCCTCAAGTTTGTATTTCTTGTAAAAATATGCAGATTTTGAATTAATAAAAAGAAAATAGAGCTACTGTGAAGATGGATTCTCATCCTCTCTCTTTCTGACTTACTATGAGTCATCAAAACTCTCTCAGAACCAGCCAGTAAAATAGACGAAGGTCAGAATGACCTGAGTTCCCATCTTCACTTTTTCACTTTAACTGTCATTCGACCTCTCTGGGCTTTAGTTTTCTCAACTGTAAAGTGGGGACCAGAAGGCAGCATTGTTGGAGGATTAAAGGAGATACTGTATGGAAAAGTTCCTGGCACCTGTAATCCCTTCGTTGATGTTTACCCCTTATCTATAAGGAAAACCATCACCTCCTTTCTTCCTAGGAAGAATGTGGCCTCGGGGTATTAAGGTTTGAGTGTGAGCTGCTGTGTGATCCTGGGGTTTTTGGCATTGATGGGTGCATGAGACATGGGAGAAGGAAAGTCTCCATCCTTCTGCCTCAGGGTCTATGTCTGGGACAGGGAAATGGAAATATAATATTAATTGATTATCAGAATTTTGCTGAGCATCTCCTAAGTGCAGCCGCATGATGACTGTGGGGACCTCCTTGTGACTTCTGGTGCTGGTCTTTGGTGCTGGGCCCACGCATCATGGAAATGGATCTGAGTTCAGTGTGGTTGTTGTCTAAGAAGCAGCAGTTTGTTTTCATGTATAAACCTGAGCACTGCCTTCCTGGGGTTTGGCCATGTCAGGCTCCAGTTGGAGGACTGCTGTGGAGGACCAGGAGAAATAAATGTGAGCTCTCAGGGTGAAGCCCTTGGTAGGGGTGGGTCCAGAAAACCACTCGGGCCCTCTCTTGGCCAGATGGGGCTGCTGATCTTGTCCTCCCAAAGCTGCTGGGACATGTGGGGGCCTGGAAAACAGCAAAGGGAACGTAACTTAACATAATAGCCGATTGGCACTCGTGGTCTGGAATGCTTTCCTTCATGGCACGATCTGCTGTGGGTTTTAGGAAGGTCACACTCTGAATAGTCCTGTGATGGAGAAATGTCTCTATCTCCACTTTACAGATGAGACCCCAAGGCTCCAAGAAACTAAGGAAACCTGGAAATCACATAGCCAGTAACTAGAATACAGCCAGAACCTTCTCTCCGCCCATGCTGTTTCCATTCTTATGTTACAAGAAATAGTCCTATTTTGACTTGAAAGTATCTGGTTATGAAGAACTGGAACCTGAGTAGGCCTTCAGAAGGTGCCTTCCACATGGGTAAACAATTCAGTAAAGACTCTGCAGGTGCCAGTCGAGCACCAACTATGTCAGTACTGTACTAGGTATTTGGGACTCACCAGTGAGCACAGTGCTACACAATAGGTGATTATGGATTGAGTTTAAGAAACTTGATTCAAAGGCTTTTCTAAAATGGATTTGGGCATCTTTTAATTCATAACCAGGTGAGAATTATCAAGCCATGACCTTTCCCATAATTAAGTGAATGATTTTTCTCTGGGATTCGATTTTGTTGCTTCTCACTGTTGTATGCAGGTGGGCTCTGTGCCCTATCAAAAGCCACTTTTCTGTCTCTGGGAGTCATTATGAGAAAAGTTTTATGCATCTACTTTACACAATTTAATCATCAAAAGGTAGAGAGTTTAAATTCATTTAACAGCTTGAGTGAGTGACTGGAGCAAGTGACTTAAATTTCAGAAGCCTGTTTCTTCATCTGTAAAATGGAAACCATAGGACCTTTTGTAAGAAGAGACCGAGATATGGAAATATATATCTACTAGAGGCCTGGTGCACGGATTCATGCACCGGTAAGGTCCCTTGGCCTGGCCTGTGGGGATTGGGCTGAAACCAGCTCTTCGACATCCCCTGAGGGGTCCCAGATTGTGAGAGGGCGCAGGCCAGGCCTAAGGACCCCACTGGTGCACGATCGGGGCCAGGGAGGGACTGTGGGAGGGCTCCAGGGCCTGTCCAGCCTGTCTCACCCAGTCCCAATCAGCCAAACCCCAGCAGCAAGCTAACCTACCAGTTGGAGCATCTGCCCCCTGGTGGTCAGAGCACATCATAGCGACTGGTCAAATGGTCAAAAGGTCAGACACATAGCATATTAGGCTTTTATTATATAGGATGTCTTTTTATCTCCATTCATTCATTCATCCATCCATCCATCCATCCATCCATTCATCACTTAGTCTATATTGGCACGTGTGAGTGCTCTGAGTCAGCTGTTAAGAGCGTGACAGTCCAAGGTTCTACAGTAACGACAGCTCCCCTGTTGAGCCTCCTATTGATATTAAAGGGGCCTTGTTCCAGAATCTGGGTGTATACTCTTCTGTGTCAGTCACAGATGGTGATCAAAGTCATGGCTGGGACCTAGCTCCCTCCCAGTCCCTTTTCTGCTTTGCCTTTTCAAAATGAAGACTTGCATTCTTTTGACATTAACATTATTGTTGCACTTTGTCCCCGGAGCCTTTGTGTCTGCTCTGCAGCGTGAGGACAGAATCCTCTGTATTTGGGGGATGGCAGGAGTGGATTGGTGTGTGTTGGCCTTCCCCCTTCAGTTTTTATCTCTGAGGCAGGCCTTCTGCCATCTCTAGGATGTTGTTCCTTCTCTCCTTTGAGCACCTACTCTGCCCACGCAACACCCACTGCTGGGAGGATGTGCAGCAAACATCTTAACAGCATGGCAGAGTGTAACAAATAAGGAAGGGCACTAACAGCCATCAGGCTTCCTCCATGTGCAAAGTGTATCGTAAGTGGTTTCCCGGCAACCGCATGAAGGCCAGTGCTGGTCCACAGCAGGGTTCTCTGGTCCTAGGAATTGAGGGACAGTGGGGGAGCTTTCTATAAAGCCAAGAGAAAAGGAGGCCCTTTTGTCCTCAGATTACCACCTTCCTACTCTTTCTGTGTTAAAATGGCCTTTTCTCTATGATGCTGATACAAGAAGGCAGTCTTTTTATTTATTTATTTATTCATTTATTTTTTGTTTGGCAACACTAGATTGATTTGCCTAATGTTATTTTGTTTGTTTGGTTGGCTGGTTGGTAGGTTGGTTGTTGGTTGGTTAGTTTTGTTTTGCTTTCAATTTTACTGGCCCAGCACATCCCTAAGTCTGGGAAACACTAACTTATCTTATTCTGGGATGGTTTTTATCTTAGTTAATAGTCCTAACAATTTTGTGAAATAGATATGATTGTTCCCATTGCATTGATGAGAAAATTGAGGTGCAGGGAGTTCATAATAGCAAAGACAAGTATCAAACCTAGTTCTGTCTCATACCAAAAGCCCTCACTTGTCCCCCTCCCTAGCCCAGGGCTACTCCAAGTGACTCAGGATGGTAAAGGTGATGGACTTCATAGAATATATTGAGATCTGTACCAGATAACTCAAGGGCTACACAGTGCTGACAGGTAGGTAGGTGGTCTTGAACCTTCAAATCTGGTATTCACACACAGCTCAAAGTGGATCATCTCCACTGGTCATGGATCTGTCTTTCTCCCCAGCACCTCACACTGAGTAATTGCATCATGAACATTGGTCCACATCAGTACAGTGAAGGGGAAAACTTTTATGATCCTTTTGCTTTTTTTTTTAATCTTCACCTGATGATATATTTATTGTTATTTTTAGAGAGGGGGGAGGGAGGGAGGGAGAGAGAGAGAGAGAGAGAGAGAGACATCTATGTGAGAGAGAAACATCCATTGGTTGTCTTTCCTACATGCCCTGACTGAGGATCAAACCCACAACCTAGATATGTGCCCTGACGGGGAATCCAACCCACAACCTTTTGGTGTACAGGATGATGTTCCCACCAACCAAGCCACCCAGCCAGGGCTTTGCTTTGCCTTTTTAAAGTGAGGACTACACTAATACCTCTCAGGGCTATGTCCCTTTCTCTCTTCACTGCAGTCCTGTCCTCAATCAGCCAGGGTTTCCATCTTGCCCGTCTGATGCCACAGGAAATTAATGGCCTGGCATTCTGATGAGTAAGCACTTGGCGGGTTTTATAAAATGACTTTACTGGTTTGGCTTCTGCTGGCCATAAGTGGTTTGGTGAAGGATAAATCATGACAAAATGGGAATCTGTTTGCCTTAATTTTGTCCCCTTCTGAGAATGAATTTTCTTTCTCTGGTGGCTGTCTTAGAGGACTCAGGTCATTTGGCACAAACCAACAGGGACAATCTATAACTAAAATGGACTCTGACTCATTTCTGAATAAAATGTTTTTCCTTCTGATCTTGGACAGTAGGTAGTTGAGGCAAAAGACGTATAGAAGAGTGTTGGTAAGTAAGACATACCTGTTATTTTAGGTTTGTGCTCTCAAGAGTCAACGTGCTGTTGATGACAGTTCCATAGCGGCAGGTGCTACACCTTAGAATTGGGATGTCCTTCCCACAGTGGGCCACTGGGGCCCCCTCTGTGGCTGGAGGTCCTCAGAGAATGGCTGACATCTGGCAGCAGGGACCAACCCTCATTGTTTTGGGTCTGAGAAGCAACTTCACATATCTCATCTTCTGGGTGTTCCTGACAACCCCACAAAGTGGGCCATTGTGCACTGGCCTCTCTTGGTGTTAGAGAAACTGAGGCTGGGAAAAGTAAATAGCAAAAACACCTAATACTTTCTTCACAGGGGTTGTGGGGAGAATTTATTATGTATATGATATGAATAATGATAACAAATGTGTGTGTATGTGTGTGTGTGTGTGTGTGTGTGTGTGTGTGTGTGTGTAAAAATCAGAACCAGTAGTTGGCACATAGGAAGTGTTTAACAAATTTTGGCTATTGACCATTATTATTATTTCTAGGGCCACACAACTAATAACTGGCGGATGTCTTGAGTCCCAATGACTCTTGATTTCCACTGTTTTATCACCTTGTTATTTGTTGTTCCACTGAGACTAAAATGTCTGATTAGAGCAAATTTCCTCGAGAGCTATTCCCAGAAGTTTCTGAACTGTAGAAAACAGTGTTGGCCTGAAATGCCATTGGAATGCATCTTATATTCGATTTGTATATTCAACAGAAGCATTAAGAGCGCTGCTCTTTAGCAAGATGATACAAGTAGACAGTATTTGAGCACTTGGTATATACCACACATCATGCCAAGCATTTAATATGGATTATCTCGCTTAATCCTCACAGCAATTCTTTGAGCAACTTATTTGTATTGTTCCCATTTATATACGAGGAGACTGGGATGCAGAGGGATTAATTGTCAACCAAAGGAGGCTGCCAGTAAAAGGCAGAACTAAGTCTGAAACCCATGCTCTTTATTTCCTAAGGTATATGTGTATTAGAAGGTCTTCCATGTAGAAGCAATTTCTCTATACCACCCCTTTGGGTCATGCATAATGTGTCAGCCACGGCCCCATGTTCTCAGCACCAAATATGCTTTCAGAAGGTTCCAGTCCTCACTTGTGCCTCTCTAACATCCCAGACTCCTCTTTGGGCCTCAATCTCCCCATCTGTATAATGAGCATGTTAGGTGGTTTCAGTACCGCACCCCACCCCCACCCCAATGTTCCAGAATTAGAATCTTCCATGAATGGAGTCCACCTGCTTTTGTTCTGAGTTTTATCTTTTTAGGGCATAGAAACTACTATTTAGAAAATGTTCTCAGTTTACTTATCTGCAAAATAGGATTGCTGTGAAGATTTACTAAGGATGCAACAAGCACCTAGAATGGTACCTGGCACATAATGAGTGCTTAATAACTACTCACTTTAAGGAGACAAAAGTACTTCTATTCTATGGAGACACTTGTCACATACTCATGGGAGTCCCAAGACATAGTCCCTGTTCTCCACAAGCCTAATATCCGTTTGAGAAAACCACGTAGAGTTAACTGATCTCTTGGTGTTTTTCTTTGGAAAACAATTCAGGCTGGGCTGCCTTTTTTCAGAGGCATTTACCACTATTTGCTTAAACAAATTAAAGTTCTCATTCTGCATGGTTCAAATGGGGCAACCATAAGAAAGCAGAAAGGAAGGGGAAGAAGACAAGGGACACAGGAAGGAGGAAAAGATGGAATAAGCATTTTACAAGTTAGCCATGAGAGGAGAATGAGTGGCTCATTAAAACAAATGGATGAGTGGCTCTAGATGGATCCATCTGATTGAAGGTTGTCCTTTTGGTGTCTTTAGCTAAAAAGTCCACATGTCATATAAAAAGAGACTTCTTTTTATAAATGCGAAGCCTTTGAGTTGGAGCTTAAAAGACAAATCAGTGAAGAGTGGAACAAGAATTCTGGTTGCCCAAGATTTGTCCATCACAAAGGTCACACGCGTATGCATTCGTGTGTGTATTTGTGCATGTACACACCTACCACTAGAGCATAGGCACCTTTGTGCACATTAGGAAAAGGTTCCCCCTCTGGACAGAAGCAGGCCTAGGGCACCTCGGTTGGCAAGCAGACAGTGTGCTGGATGTAAACCCTATTTACCTTCTGAGCCAGGTGCCTGTGGCCCTGCACAGAGGTGAGTGCAGCCACACACATACGTACTCATACTCCCAGGCAGGAGAGGAGACTGTTAGCTGAGGTCTGGTAATCTCACAGTGAAGTGGAGACACCTCAGCTAGAGTCTCCACTGAACATGTGGCCGTGTTTGCTTTCCAAGAGTCACTTCTACAAAACCCACAGCTTTGCTTTGCTTTCTCAGCTGCCTGCTTGAAGATCATCAGTTTTGTTCTGTGCCTCTTCCCAACCCTTCTGGTCCCAGCAAGCACACTGGTCTGACTCCAGAGTGTGGATTGTATTCTTCATTAGGTGCCTTCTTTCACTGGGAAACAAGTGTTGAGTCCTGCCATTTACAGAGTGCCTCATTTGATCCTTGCAGTAACCCTGACGATTAGATAGTTGAGAATTAATACACCCATTTTACAGAAGAGGAAATGAGCTCTAAGAGAGGAACTTCAGAGAAACAAAATGTCATGGGTGATCTGGATTTAGAGAGTGTGTCACGTGGTCTTGAGTGAGTCCATAGCTCAATTTAGCTTCTGGTAAATTCTCATGAAAGTGTAAACCTTCACAATCTTTCAGGCCTAGCTTCCCTTCCCCATCTCCTCTGACTTGAACCCCCATCCTGACCAACTATCTTCCATGATGAACTCAAAACAACAGAAACTCAATAGTTGTCTTGATTTTGTCATTGTCCCAAGTAAAATAGCCATCCAGTTGCTATTGGAACTTGTTGCCAAATAGTCAATTAGCTTTTGTTGTTAGTGTGATCCCTGCTGTGGTTACTGCTGTGGTCATCATTGCTACAAAGCTGCTCCTAAGAGCTGGACCTGGACCCAGACATGTTGAACACTTCTCTTTAGAAATTGCCTTCAGAGCCTAGGTCCCATTGCCACAAATATTCTAAGATAATAAATCTTCTCTAATTTCCACTTAGGCAGATAGCATATCAGTGCCAGGCCCAGAGTGAGTACTAAATAGATCATTGATGAATGAGGCAATTAATTGATGAATCCCTTGAGGGTGGTATTTAATAGAGTCTTCCAATTGCCAGTGGCCAAATCACAACACAAATTAATTTAAACAAAAAAAAAAGAAAAAGAATGTATTGGCTCACAACTGCAAAGTACAGGGGTGAGGGCATCAGGCACAGCTGAATCCAGAGGCTCAAATCATATTACAAAGGCTTGGTTTTCCTCTCCTTCTCTCAGCTCTGCTTCCAGTGTTGGCATTATTCTCAGGGGTTCTTTCTTCATGGTAAACCATATAGCCACCAGTAGTTCTGGCCTGACCTGGTTCTTACAGCTAGCTCACAAACTTAGACAAAGGATAATCTTTTCCCTTCCCTGTCCACAAAGCAAATCTCATCAGTGGTTCTCAACCTTCTGGCCCTTTAAATACAGTTCCTCATGTTGTGACCCAACCATAAAATTATTTTTGTTGCTACTTCATAACTGTAATGTTGCTACTGTTATGAATCATAATGTAAATATCTGATATGCAGGATGGTCTTAGGCGACCCCTGTGAAAGGGTCGTTCGACTGCCAAAGGGGTCTCAACCCACAGGTTGAGACCACTGTCATAGATGAACTGAGATGGCCCAGCTTAGGTCATGTGCCTTCCCCTTTAAACCAATCACTGTGGTCAGAGGGATGGGCTGCCAGGGTTGGCCAGGGGAGGCACAGTGATTGACAGCTTCACCCAAGCCCTAAAGGATGGGGAAGAGATCATTCTCTAATGAAGACTGGGGCTCTGCAGATAGTAGATGCTCATTCAAGGGCAGATGAAGATTCTGGAACGGGTAAAATGTCAATAGGATTATAAGTTGAGTGATAAGGCTTTAAGTCAAAATGAGAAATAAAGTAAGGAAACATTTTCTTGGATGATTCACCACCGACCTTGAAAGGGGTGTTGGCAGAGATGTTCTCAGTGGTGGCAGCCAAAAAGAACAAGTCATGCTTCTCCCAGAGACTTCTTTGATGGGCAGAGAATCTTAAGGTTGGAGTTCATAGTAGCTAATCACTGCTTCCCCCCCACACACCCCGATTCTATAGGAGGAAATGGGCAGAGCCATGAAGTCAGCAAAACTTGTCTTTAGCAAACATTCACACCCACTCCCCTCTTCCCAGCCCATGAGGAAGTTTTCCACTATAGTAATTTAGTAGCAATATCTTCCCTCACATTTCCCCTGTGTCTCTTTCTCTGGCTCATCCTAGACATTAGAAAGAATGGTTAAGAGCACAGACCCTGCAGCCACTTGAACCTGGTTCAACCTCTCTGAGCCTCAGTTTTCTCATGTGTAAAATGGATCTAATAACAGTACCTATCTGGCAGGGGCCTTGTGAAGGTCAATGAGATCATGGAGGTGAAGTGCATACAGCAAAGGCTCAAAGGGCATATGTATGATCATTATTAGTAACCACATTCATTTTGTACCCCCATCTTTTAGCATATCAGATTCCATAGAAAGACCTAATGCGTGCACAACGCTTACTGGTCTACAGTCTAAGGCCTCTGTGCACACAAAGAATAGGCCAGTCTCACATTCCAATCCTCATTCCAGTTGCAAAACTGCTTCCTGCCAGGTATGCTGTGGTTGCCTTATCAGAAGCCAGTGGAATCATGAACTGACCCTTGAGGCCTCCCATTCTCAGTCCTTCTTTAACCAGACTCCAGGCTAGGTATGGAGGATTCTGGAATTTCTTGTTTCTCTTGGATTTATTCACCTGCCTCTGCCCTAGGGGGAAGTCCTCATACTCAGGGTCCACAGGGACCCCTTGCCCGGGTCTGTCCTTTTTATGGACCTTCATGCAACTTCTCTTTCCTAGAAAGCTTCCAGGTTTAGAATATTAAATTTATTAATTTTATTTAATTTAAAATATAGGCTATGCTTACTAAGCATTCCCCTTAGTGCATTGTAAATACTTGTACTGACTTATTTAATCACCCCTATAGGTTATAGGTGCTATTGTTATCTTCTTTTTATAGGTGAAGAAATTTAGATATAAAGGAGTTCAGTAGCTTAAAGGTCACATAGCCAATTAATGGGGAGTTTGGATTTGAATCCAAGTCTCTTTGCTCCAAGGTCATGTTCTTGGCCAGTAATCTGATTCTGTACCTCTCTGATTCATGCTTCCTGTTTTAGGCTTTAATCTTGGGGTCCTCCCTACCTTCCAAGGTGAAACATGCATTTAAATAGGACTTAGTGCTCCAAACATGCTGTCAGATGCAAAGCAAAGAAGATTTCAGACCTGGTGATAGAGGCAGATGGGAAGTCCTTAATGACAGACCTTAGTAAGGCATGGACAGAAGCCCAAATAATCCTGATTCCTTTCCAGTAGTCTCTGATTATTAGGGGAATTAGTGTGATTTGTTGAAAGAAGGGAATCTGGATGTGGAGTCCTAGTGAACTCCTACTCATTCCTTGATGCCCAGGTCCAATGCTTCCTCCTCAGGGAAGCCTTCCCTAACTGCCTCGAGCATTTGTGATCCCCCTAAGCTGCCAATCATCCTTTTATCTAGCAAGTACTTTCTAAGCACCTACTGTGTGCCTGGAGATCCTGAATTTTCCATGCCAAACTGCAAACTCTCAAGGCAAGGACGAGATTAGCAGAATAGTTACCTTTGCAGGTTTTGGAGCTAGACTGTGTGTTTGAATCCTCATTCCTTTATTTGCTAGTAGTATGACTTTGGGTAAATTCCTTAACCTTGGTCAGTCTCAGTTTTCCCCTCTGTTAAATGAGCCTAAAAATAGTACCTGCTTCTCAGACTCTCCAAGTGTGGTTGTAAATATTACTTGAGTTTATATGTCTGAATATGGTAGGGACCTAATAATTCTTGCTATGTAGCAGGTGATTTATAAATGTTAGCAGTTGTTATCAAGGCTGTTTTTCATATTTGTATCCTGAGGATCAAGCACACTACCTACACCCAGTAGGTGCCCCATGAATGTTTGTGTGAACAGGAGAAGGAGGGAGAGAAGAAAGAAAGGGGGCAGGGAGAGAGGAAGGGAAGAAAAAGGAAGGGAGAGAGAGAATTGGATACTTCACCCGTCTGCACGTGAATCCTCTCACTATGTGAAATAGGGAGACGTGCACCTGCCTCCCAGCTTGTTAGGAGGATTCGTGGGGTGCATAGGATGTGACAGAAACTTGGAAATGGGAGGTGCCTTGCATAGAGTGGAGAGATTGTGATCATGTTGGCTGCTGGAATAAATAACCTGGGGCTAGGCCTCTGGGACCCCAGCGTTGGACCCAGCCTGGGAATGTGGTCACTCAAGAAGGGCTGGGAGACCTGTAGGAATCTGCCAACTGAGATATCTCTCCTGTAGTGGGTCAGCCTCCGATGAGTTCTGAGACCACCCTCTGCTCTCCAGGAAACTTGGACCTTCCAAAAGGAAGAATATATGAAAACAGTTTTTGCTCATCAATGAGAAAGGATTAACATTCTCACCGTAGTTCTTGTATTTGGAGGCACACAGAATATGGCCTAAAAAGGGCTGTCACACCGGTCATAGCCTCTGATTGGCAGGTTGAGGATGGATCACAGTTCTCACTTTTTGAATGTGAACACTAAAGCATCAAGAGGTGAGCAATCTGTTTATGGTCACACTGCTGCAAAGGCCAGAGTTGGGGCTTATGGCCACACAACCAAGCAAAGTCTGACCCCACGCCCTTAAAAGAATGAGGGTAACTTTAGGTTCCATAAAAGGGGAAATTTCATAGGGACAGATACTTGTGCTGGTCTGTGACAGCCCCATCCCTCCCTCACTCTCTTGTTCACACAGATATTCATGGGACACCTACTGGGTGCAGGTACTCTGGTCCTCAGGATAAAAATATGAAAAACAGTCTCAATAACAACTGGTAACATTTATAAAGCACCTATGATATGGCATGAGTTATTAGGTACCTACCATATTCAAGATATATAAACTCAAGTAATCTTAACAGCCACACTCAGAGAGGCAGGTACTATTTTAGGCTCATTTAACATACCCAAGGGGAAACAGAGGCTGACCCTACTCACCTGGGCCTCCAGAATCCTCAGACCACAGACTCCTGCAGCAGGAGGAAAAGTAGGCCAGTCCATGCAGTGCTCCATTTTACAGATGCCAAAGTGGAGGCATCAAGAGGGGCAGTGATCTCTCCCAGGGCCACAGAGCAAGTTGGTGGCTGGCAATGGGAATCTCTGGTGCCAGGGGGTTTCAAGGTTTTCTTTTAAAGATTTCAGGATCTAACAGAGAATAATGTAACCAACATCATTTATTTATTCAACTAATATTTATTGCATACCTACTATGTGCCAGGCACTTGTCTAGGTGCTGGGACTCCAGCAATGAACAAGCCAAAGGTCCCTCATAGAGCTGACATGCTACTAACATTCGTGCAACATTAACTCACCACCAGCTTAAGAAATAAAATATTTTTCATGTAATTGAACCTTTCTGCTCACCTTTTCCACACACACCTTACCACCCTGGAAATGCCACAATCCAATTTTGAGGTTTATCACCCTCCAGCCGTCTTTTGATACTTCCAGTACATATGCATGTTTCTGTACTTTATGTAAGTGGATCGTACTGTTACCAGACAGGGACCGGCCCAGAGAGGGTCTACTTCAGGCTGGCCTGTAGCATGTGGGTTCGTGATTTCCTGTAGGAAAGATTTCACAACACGTGTCCAGGTGATTTTGAGAGTATTTTTTATTAAAGCTGGGAACCAACCGTGAAACAAAGGAAGGACCTTGGGTAGAAGAAGCAACAAGGGAGAGCCTAGGCCAGGGGTGGGCAAACTTTTTGACTCAAGGGCCACAATGGGTTCTTAAACTGGACCGGAGGGCCGGAACAAAAGCATGGATGGAGTGTTTGTGTGAACTAATATAAATTCAAAGTAAACATCATTACATAAAAGGGTACGGTCTTTTTTTTTTTTAGTTTTATTCATTTCAAACGGGCCGGATCCGGCTCGCGGGCCGTAGTTTGCCCACAGCTGGCCTAGGCAGTGCTCTGCTTTGGCTCCATAAAACGTTATAGGAAAGTGAGCCACGTCGGGGCTGCTTTTAGCTTACAGGAAAGCCAGAGGAAAGGGGGGCCTTGGAAACAGGATCAGGGGGTAAGCCTGGGGCGAGCTGCCACTGCTACTGCTCCTCTGGTTGCAAGTCTCATGGAGACCCTTAGAGTTTAGGAGGAAGTACAGAAGCAGCATGGGTGTGCTCTAGATACGTCCCGCATTGAGTCTTTGTGGGTTTGTAGGGGTTTTTCCTGTGAGCGAGAATTTTAGGGAAGGGTTTTAATAGAATACTTACCAGCTTTCCAGGTGTGTTTTTAATATGCTGATGCATCAGAACGAGCATATAGGATAGTTTGGAATTATTCTTTGGTCTGTTTTACTGTTATCTTGGGTCTGCCTGGCTTTAATGGAGTTTTTGCTATTTGTTCCCCTGACTTCACCTGTCCTTGGGTTTAGTTGGCACAAATGGCATTAATTGGGTCTCTGTTCTTTATTTTCCCCAACCTGGGTGATTTAAGCTATGTATTTTCTGGTTAAGGAGGAGGGGTATAAACCATTTGCTCTCAAGTATCCTTGGTTAAGGTAGACAAGGTCTTGCGATTCACTAGCTGGCTGTAAGTTGTTCAAATTGTTTGGCCTTGTTCAATTTTCTTAATCTGTTTCTCCATTCCACTTGCCCAGAAATTTTCCTAGCTTCTGACTATCCTGCCACAATACTGTATATACCATATTTTTCCATGTATAACACTCTATTTTTTTTCTAAAATCATTACACTGAAAATCGATTAGCATCTTATACATGGAAGTCAACCGAGGAGGAGCTGTGCAGGTACTTAGCTGCCCATATCTTATCAAACAGGCTTCCTCCAATCACGAGACTTATTGTTACTGATGTCAGCTGATGCCATAATTGGAGGTGGAGGTGGAGAGTGCACAGATGCAACAAGGTCCTGAGCGTTCTGAGCCCATAAAGATGTCAATAAATAAAAAGATAAATACCGGTAATCGATTGTCTTACTCTGCAAAATTCAAACTGAACGTAATCAGCTATGCAAAAGAGCATGGAAATAAAGCTGCAGAGAGACAATTTGGACCTCCTTGAACTGAGTGTATGATCAGACAGTGAGAAAACAGGAAGAACAACTCCTTAAGATGCCAAAAAAAGAGAAGAAGGCCTTAAGAGGAAAACCAGCAAAATGTTTAAAATATTGATTTCTTAATTTTGGGTTGGAAAAGTGGGGGGCATCTTATACACGGAACAATACAGTAACTTTCTGCAACTTACTATCATTTGAGGATATATTCAGATCAATATATGAGGCGCTAGTTCATTTTTTACTCTGTGCAATATTCCACTGTATGGAGATCTGACAATTTATTTGTTCTGATATTTCACAATGACAAGAGTCCCTTCAAACTTCAACTTCAGCCTTGACCCTCCTGATTATTCCCCAAATTGGACAGGACCTGGAAGCCAAAAAGGATATCTGCTCCTTTTATTCAAAGTAAATTGTTGGTTACCAAGCATCTACCATGCAAGGCCTTGGTTAGCTGTGATTAGGGGTAAAATGATGATGGTGGCCTCCCCTGGGGAGGGTATCCTCCTAGCTGCTTCAGGCCTATTCAGGGGTTCCAGATTGGGGTGCTAGGTTCAATGGAAGAGCAGTGTTGAACAGACCTCCCTAGAATCCCTGACATTTAGAAGAAGAGAAAGAAGATCAAATAGCTGAGCATAGACTGTGTGTGTGTGTGTGTGTGTGTGTGTGTGTGTGTGTGTGTGAGAGAGAGAGAGAGAGAGAGAGAGAGAGAGAGAGAGAGAATGGCATGTGCATTATCTCATAAACATCCCTGTGACATAATTTATTAGTTTTCTCTTGCTGCATAACAAATCATCACAAACTTAATGGCTTAAAACAACACACATTTATTATCTCACAGTCTCCATAGGGCAGGAGTCCAGACAGGCTTATTTGGGTATTCTGCTCAGGGTCTCACCAAGCTGCAATCCAGGCTGGGGCGGGGTCTCCTCTGTGGTTCAGGGCCCTCTTGGCAGAACTCATTTTCTTGCAGCTATAGAACTCATTGGTTCTCCAAGGCCGGCAGGAGAGAGGCTCTAGACCAGGGGTGGGGAACGTCTGGCCCAAGGACCATATAAGGCCCACGAAATCTTTGCTCTGCCCCTGCCAAGGCATTAGGGGTGAGTTAATTAAATGTTTGACTAAATATAGCAGGCTAATATTTAAATTCATAATTTTGTATGGCTCTCAAATGATTTTATAAATACCCAAATGGCCGTTGTCAGAAAAAAAGGTTCCCCATCCCTGCCTAGACCCTCTTTTGAAGGGTCACCTGATTAGGTCAGGCCCACTCAGGATAATCTCCATATGGCTTTACCTTAAAGTCAGCCGATGAGGAATCTTATTTACATGTGCAAAATCCCTTCACCTTTGCTATATAACCTAACATGATCACAGGAGTGATATGCTATCATATGTACAGGTCCTGCCCACATGCAAGGGGAGAGAATTTTTCATGGTGTGTACACCAAGGGGTGGGAAACTTGAGGGCCACTTAGAATTCTGCCTACCACAGGTTGGTGCTATTGTTTCACCATTTTAACTCAGCAAAGTGCAAGGTCACACCTTAAGCAGGTGGGTGCTGGGATTCAAATTCTAGCCTACCGTGAGAGCACAAGTTCTCTCACTGCTCCCAGAAGCTCTCAATGCTTTTCTGAGAGGGGAGAAGGAACCTCCTCCCCATGCTTCACAGACATGTGCTCTCTTGGGTACCACCCCTTCCCAGGCTCCCTCTAGGAGAAAGGCCATCTTCTCAGATAGACCTGGATTCACAGAAGCCAGGGTCAATCCCTTAGCCACCGAGCTAGCCCCAGCACACAGTAGGTGCTCAACAGATATTTGCTTGCTGTGGGCAGCTTGTATTGCCTTTCCTTTTCTTTCTCTAAGCTGGCCACCTCTGGGACTGCTGAGCACATCTCTCATTTTTCAGGGAACACCAGATTTATACTACAGAATTTCATCTCACAGTTTGGCAAGGACATGATGCTCCAGTTGACTTAGGGATTGCCCATCCAGATTTCATTAAACATTTTTATAGTTTCTATTCTTGTTATAAAAACAGTAAATACTATTTTCAGCATGGGGAATGCCAATGAGCAAAATAGAAATAATAAAAAGTTAAGCACCTAGAAATCTAGCCTCCTGTAAGACCACTGTGCGCACCTTCTTTCAGCAGGCAGTATAGCCTAGCAGTTAGGAGTGTAGATGCTTGGGTCACTGGCCTCGTTTTTAATTCTGGCTTCCCTGTTAATAGCTGTGTGACCTTGGGGACAAGCTGTTTAATTTTTCTGTGCCTCAGTTTCTTCACCTATAAAATGAGTGTGTCTCTAGTACCTGCTTCATAGGGCTGTGGGAGGAGTAAATGGGGTCATGTATGGAAAGTACTTAGAACAGGGCCTGGCACACAGTATGTTTTATGTAATCATTTGTCATTAATATTGTTTTGATAAAAAAAAGGGTCATACTTAATATGCTATCTTATAACCTTTCTTCACATCACATGTCTTTCCTTGCCAGTAGATATTTACCCATGACATAATTTAAAGTGGATAAATCTCCTTCCACTTCATGTATTCAAGCAATCCTTTATTGTGGGCCTATATGTATTTACATTCTTTAACTATTATAAATAACACTGTAGGGAACTGCCTTGCAGCTAGATTTTTGTGTAATCCTTACTTTTCTCTGCTCTAGAATGGCTTTCTCAGAGCATCCATGGGCCAAAGGCCATTCAGTTCCTTGGAGAGATCACCATTGCCCTTCTGTTGAGTGCCAGGTAGAGTCAAATTGACCTCTTGAGCCCTCGCCGATTTGGCTCAGTGGGTAGAACATCGGCCCTTGGACTAAAGAGTCCTGGGTTCGATTCTGGCCAAGTGCACATACCTCCATTGCAGGGTCAATCCTCGGCCTCAGTCGGGGGCACATGCAGGAGGCAACCGATCGATGTGTGTCTCTCACATCGATGTTTCTCTCTGTGTGTCTATCCTTCTTTCCACTCTCTCTGAGAATCAATGGAAAAATATCCTGGGGTAAGGATTAACAACAACAAAATTGACCTCTGGAGACATTTTGCCACCAGTTTAGTCCTCACCAGGAGTCTGCGCGTGGTTCTGTCTCCCACGCCCAGACCTGCCACACAGGGGATTAGTCTTTATAGTCACTACCTGAAGGTGAGTGAGGGGCTGCTCCAGAACCAGCTCTTCAGACACCATGGGCTGTGCCTGGAACCCCTGTTGGTATTTGCTCCTCAATTATGAGCAAGGAGGTGCCCCAGTGTGGAGCAGGCCAGGCCAATGTAGAGGGCCAGAGTAGCTCCAGACGCTCCAATTTGTTCTTAGGACTGAAAACATATGATGCCTGATTCACTCTTTATTCCTATGAAAATAAATCAATAATCAAAAATGCCATGAACTACAGATATATGTAGCGACATGCCTGAATCTCAAAAAGATGATGTTGAGTAAGAGAAGGCAGACCCCAGAGGGAACTTGCTGACTGGTCCCTTTCGTGGGAGGGTAAAGAATGGGCGAACTCCCCGGCCGGTGTGGCTCAGTTGACTGGAGCATTGCATCATCCTGTATACTGCAAGGTTGGGGGTTCAATCCCTGGTCCGGGTACACATGGAGGGCAACCAGTCGATGTTCTCTCTCACATCACTCTCTGTCTCTGTCTCTCTCTCTCTCCCTTTCTCTCTCTCTAAAATCAGTGAGCATGTCCTCAGGTAAGGATTAAAACAAACAAACAAAAAGAATTGGCAGAATTAATCTGTGATGACAGAACTCGCAGGGAGGCTAGGATGGACAGGAAGAGGGCTTGTGGGAGGCAGGTCATTTCTGTGTTTTGACCTGGGGGCTAGACACATAGGTGTGCTCAGTTTATAAAAATGCAGTACCTGGCATTTCTGTATTTCTGTGAGATTTAATAAGATGTTTACTACAATTAAATCTGATTGCCCTCTACATCACCTATGTAGTATTTCTGTCTGGAATGTTTACTAAGAGTCTAACTGTGAGAAATAGTAAGGCAAATCCAATTAAGGGACTTCCCCCAAATACCTACATTGCAAGAAAGAAAACATCTGGAGAACTGTTCTAAATTAAAGAAAACTAAAGCGACATGACAACAAAACCTAATGCATAATCCTGGGTAGAAAAAGAAGTTGTAAAGACCAGGGACACCTGGGGAAATTTAAACAGGACTGTGGATTAGATGGTGCACTGTGTCAATATTGAACCTCCTGGGATGGAAATGGGATGGTGGAATTGTGCTTGTGTGGGAGCATGTCTTTGTTCTTAGGAAATTCATGCTCAAGTACTTAAAACTAAAATGGACTGATATCTCGGGGGAAAGGGAGGGAAATAGGGAGAGAAACAGAACACAGATGAGGTTGAATGTTAACAATTGGTGAATGTAAGTGAAGAGTACTTCTGGCATTAAGATATTCTGGCAAATCTTCTGGGAGATTGACATTTTCAAAATAAAAATTGGGGAAATAAAGAAAAGAATACTATTTCCTATTTTTTTAAAAAATGAAAGAAAATCTACCAATCATCAAGTTATGGAACTGTGTCTTTTACCTGTTAGGCATTTAATATGCATTACATACAATCTCGTGAGTCCTTTGGGTCTTTACAAATAATACAAATCCAACCAAATAACTAAAGTGGACATTTATTGGCCCACATATCTGAACAATCCAGAGATATCCAGCTTCAGGTCAGGTTTGATCCTTTCAGGATTTGAAAGGTCTGACACATTTTCTCTCCCTATTTTCTCTGTTCTGGTTCTTCTAATTTGGCCTCACTTTCAGAATGTTCTCCCCTCCTGAGCATTAGCTGGCTGCCAGGACCAAGTGGATAGAGGATAAACTCCCCACAGGGAGGAGGGAAAGGATGCTAGAAAGGCTCCCAAAATGGCTTCCACACCTGCATGTAACCCATGAGGCAGATGGTCTTACCCCCTTGTGTATATCAGGAACCCATGACGCAGAGAAGTTATGTAATTTGTCCAAGGTCTCACCCTCAGGAAAGGAAAGCTGGCATTTGAACCTGGGTCTGTCTGCCCTCCCCTTCTCTCTTTTTTATACAAGTGGCTATGTTATTACAAAATGTCTACGAAAATGGCAGAGAAAAGAGCACCTGAATGCCATCCTGACACCATCACATTTGTGTTTTCTTCCAGTCTTTCTTCATCTCCAAAGGTTTTTTCTCTTTTTTTACGGGAAGCACATGAAATTAGATAATGATATGAGAACCCCTGAAGACCCCCAAGCTACCAGGACACCCTCCATTTGGGAGCATCTAGGGTCAGATGTTCTAGCCTGTATTTGAGGTTAACCCTTTCAATGCAGGGTTCCAGATTTGCCTTCACCAGGTGGTAAATCATCTGTTCAGGCAACGGGCAAGTACTTGGGAAATGAAAGCAACGGTAACAGAATTAATGGAAGCGCTGCGTTCCCAGTGGTTCATATTGTCAATCACAACATATCTTAACCCTCACAATATTCATGAGAGTGCACATTATGACCCCCATTTTTTAGAGGCTCTGAGAAGAGCAATGACTGGCCCAGGTCGCCATCAGCATGTGGCAGAGGCAGGAGCCACGCCACGCCCTGTGCCAGCTCTTCAAATCACAACCTTGAGCTTCCACCAGGCCTTCTTTGAATAATTCTGAGAGCATGTGCCACCCTCACCCCCACCCCTACCATGGGTTAAAGAACTTGAATCAAAGGCCCCTCTGTTGTTGGAGAAGTCCTCCGGCTTTGCTTCAGCCCAGGCACTTTCTGTCAAGGGGTAGGATCTGTGCTAATAAAAACAAGTGTCATTTTACAGTGCTTTCTATAAATCTGTTAGTGACCTTTAATAAAAATGTATGACCCTAATAATCCTGTTCTGAACACCCTGGTCAGATCATTGCTCACTGACCAGTAATCTGCAAACCTTTAAAATTTAGTGACTGGACCTGGGCCCATGCCAGGGGTTCCGCTCCAAGTGATGGGAAGGGATGAATAATGATTAATCCAAACCACTTGGTGCCAAATGCAAAGCTGTTTGTGTGTGTGTGTGTTTTTTAATCAGGCCATTGGTCTGGGAATCCTACGAAGAGCAGTAACTGGAAGACACCTGAGTTTCCCAGAGAGCCCATAAACCAGCTTATAACCAAATTTAGCCCCACCTGCCTGATCTTTTCCCAATGCCTTTCTCTTCCACCATGTCATCATGGAGCCAAAAATAAAGTGTGACCCTCACTACCCAGCTGTTATGGACAAAATCCAAGGGCATGTCCTGAACCCATGAGTGTGTCCACTTTGCTTACGGGGTTGGAAACCGGAGCACCGCAGGGAGGTTGGGAAAGCTGGGATTGACCTGGGTTTTCAGCATCTCATTTGTTCATAGTTCTCTCAGCAGAAACCCAAGTGGGTCATTGAACCAGTGGGGATTTATGATCTTGAAGAATCGCCAAAAGTTTGCAGGCCCAAAACACCTTATCAAGTGTTTGCTTGACTGTCTTGTTGCATAAAATCATACTGCTTTTGCTCTGAGGCTCTGTAACAGGCAAATATGGAGATTTGCACAGACAGTGCAGTACTTTGGGGCTCCCTGCCCACAGTGCATCCTGCAGAGGTCCTCAACAACTTCCTCCTTCTCCATCACTCAGGATTCGGGGGAATGATGCATCATGGGGACTTCAAGGTGATATACATTCCTTCAGCAAAGGGCTCCTCCCAGGTCACCAGCATCCTTTGGGTCTTCCACCTCAAGTTGCTAAGCAGCTTTGGAGCTTCTCCACCATATTTCTAATTTGAAGAAGGGGCATTTGTAAATCACATGGGCACCAGCCACAAGCACTTCTTTTTCTATGTGGAGGAGGGAGCACGGATTCTGGAATCCCAGACTGTCCAAACAAAAGGCACTGAAACCGCTGGATCCTTGCTGCTCTGAGTGCGCACCCCCCCCCCCCCCCCCCCACCCCCCCCCCCCACACACACACACACCACCATCAGCAGCATCAATCTGGGAACATTACATAAACGCAGAATCTCAGAAAAGGTTTCCTGGGACCTGGAATTCAGAGCTCAAACAGGATGGGTACCAGGCCTACTGAGTTGGCATCTGCCGTTCAATAAGATCCCCAGGTGATCCATGTGCACTGGAAGTTTGAGATGCATTGACTTAGCCCACACTTCCTTGCTGTGTATTTTGGAAACAGGCACAGAGAGGGCCCCAAACCACACAGCAAGTTGGTAGCTGAACTGAAGCCAGTTCTCAGGATTCTCAGCTTTCTGCTTCTTTCTCCTGCCCACGCCATCTCCTTTACCACAAACCTGCGTTCCAGCTGTGTTTTCTGCCACGCTCGTGGCTTGCTGAAAGAACAGGAGGGATGCTGACTATTAGGGTGTCTCTAGGGCAGTGTACTTCAGGATGCCCAGAGGATAACCATTCAGATGAGAAATGACCACATTTGCACCTAAAACATTCAGGGATTTCAGAGTTAAAGGGACCTTAAAAGTCAGCTGATGCAGAAAACCCTTTATAGACTCCCTGCATCAAGGCCAGCCAGCTCCACTTGGATGCCTATAGTGACAGGGAAGTTACTACCTCAGAGGGCACCAACTCCGTTGTTGGAAAACACTAATTGCTTTTGTATTCATTTCCAATATTAGATTTAATTCTGCCTTGCTGATCTTCTACCCACCAATGCTACTTCCACTCCCTGGAGTAGCTTAGAAAGGCCCAGGCCCTCTTCCACTCAAGACTTCTATAGACACTTAAACACTAATATCAGGACTTACCTTCCATGTTTTATTATTTTAGTGTGTTTTTTGAGTAAATGATTTTTAGATGACTCTCCTTCCCTGCATCCTCAAACCACCATCTCAGTCATTATCTTCAGAGCTGCCTGTCAATATCACTCTTCAAGGGAGTTGAATATCACACTCTAGTTCAGGATGGCCTAGTCCAAAAAGAGGGGCACTATCACCTCTTTTGATTAGATATTCTACCTCTTTTAATGCAACCTAATTTTGATGTTTTTTTTTATTTTAAGCAACAACATCACACTGTTAACTCCTATTAACCCTGTCAAATATGCCTCTCAAAGCTTCATCACATGAACTACTGCCAAGAAAATTCCCCCACTGATTTGTACTTAATTGTCTAAGTCCAGATGCCTGACTTTCATCTATCCTTGAGTATCATTCTCTCTCGGTCTGGGTTTCTGCCTGTTGGGATAATTTTGGCTCTCAAGTCTTTTACTTTGTGAATTAGTCATCCCTCCCAGCTGAGCTAACCTCAGCCAACCCTCAAAAATTTATTGAGCACCTACTGAGCATTCAGGGTCAAAATTAGAAGATAAAAGTGGGACATGTGTCCCTGTCTCTTCGGGGGTTTACAGTCTGGTTGTAAAATGAGGACTCATCTCCAGGGCACAGAGGCAAGTGCAAACCAAGGCCAAGGTTGGGAGGCAGTCTCTGAGGAAGCTCTTGTTCAGGGAAGTCTGTGAATCACCCACCTTACAACTGCCCAGGAGCTTGTCAAAAACACAGGTACCTGGACCCACTCAGCTCAGGGACCTAGCCCCTTATTTGTAACTCCATAGGTGACTCTGACACAAGCCAAAGTTAGAATCCACAGTTTAAAGGGCTGAAGGAGGTGATCCCAGAACACAGGGATCAGGGAGGAGCTGGGGGAAGGGAAGGCAGGGGAGGGGTGGGGCACTTTAGATGCAAAATAAGAATGGAGCATGGGCACAGGTCAGAGGGGGCTCTGGAGACTGTGCTGGGTGAGGCAGAGATTAGCTGACCGGCCATGCCCCAGCCCCGCTCAAGAAAATTCTGCAGCATCTCCATGCTGTAACCCCAAAGATATGGCCCTGAGTTCAAAAACACCTCAGTGTCCTGAGCGGGGTCCCAACCTGAGTCCTCTTTTCGACAAAAAGAGAAAAGCATTTGGCAAGTAGCCTCACACCCTGTTCTCATGAGTGCTGTGAGAACCTGTTCCCACAGGTTCCCCACCCACACATTCTGAAAAGGGTCGTCATCTCCACCCATCCCCCGCAACCCCCATATTATAGTCTTAGTATCTCAGTTGTTGGATGTTTGCTTCCTGAGGCTGAATTTAGCATTTACAAGCAGTGTGACTTCGGGACAGGTTCTCTAACATCTTCTATAAAATGGGGATAAAATAGTACCTCTATCCTCAGGTTGCTGTGATTTAACATGATCCATGAGTGCTTGCTGCTTACTGTGTGCTGTACTCAGTGCTCAGGGCTGGGGATACAGCCAGAAGGAAGCAGATGGGGGGGTCCTTCCCTGAGCAAAGAAAATTCTCATGGAGACAGACAGCAAACAAAACACACCTAGTGTTTTAGATACACTGAGGTAAGAAGTGCAATTGAAAAAAATAAAGCAGGACAGAGGGATCAGGAATTTGGGGCAAAGAAGAGGGGTGCAATTTTTAAATAGGAGGTTAGGAAGGTGACATTTGAGTGAAGACTTGAAGGAGGTCAGGGAGGGAGCCATGAGGATAACTGGAAAAGAGCCTTCTAGGAATGGGAACAGCCAGTTCAAAGACCCCGAGGCAGGGGCATGCCTGGAGGCACAGGGGATCAGTTTATGGTGAGCACAGAGTATGTGATTTAATTGCTCAATATTATCACTGATATACTTACTAGTACTTATAATCTTGGTAGAGCCATAGAATTTCACTTGTGAAGCTGTGGCAGTTAGAGCATGGATCAGGAGTTAGATTAGTCTGGGTTTGAATCCCACCTCTGCAATTCTCAGGCTGTGTGATCGTGGCCAAGTTACTTAACTTCTCTGAACTTCCACCCAGTGGTGACAATAATAAGACCTAAAGTTCAAATTTGTCAATCAAATGCACAGAAGTATGGAGTTGACCCTAAAGTGCAGGGCACTGGTGAGCTGCTCTGAGCACCCAGCATCACTGGCTGTGAAGCCACACCCCCATGCTGCCGCACAAGGTCACATGGCACCAATAAAGCTTGAGAGTTCTCTCACCCAGGCCCACCCCCACACTTTCTATCCTAGTTGAGCTATTTCTTTTTAAAAGTGAAACTCAGCCTTTGATTTTAAAAATAGATCACTCAGAGTTCTCCTCCCTCTAATTAGGTTGTGCCAGTTGTTTATTTTGCATAGTGAGGACGGGAACTTGAAATTTACCTGGAAGACTGGAGAGAGACCTAAACTGACAGAGTTTTTTGGCCACCAGTTACGTCTCTCCATCCTGTTCTTTCTGAATGTCCAGAACACACTGGATCTGGGGTCAAAGGATTCAGGTTTGAATTGGGGCACACTTTACTTTAGCAACGTGTGCCCCAATTCAAACCTCTCTCGACCTCATTTCTAAATCTATAGAATGGGGTCACCAGTCAAGGTGCCCTGTAGAGCTCAGGGGCTCTTTGTAAAGATCAAAGGACAGGGACATGCTCAGTGTTGACCAGCTGAGTGTTCAGACGGTGTGGGGCTTCCTGATGTGGCTGCAGCCCAGGTTAACATGCTAAGAGCAGGGAACCCAGAAAGGCCATGTATTGAGCCACCTTCCCCCACTGCCTTATTTCTCGGGGGGTTATACTAAGAAAGGTCAGCCTCAGGAACCCATCTGGGTCCTCCAACCCCTAGAAATGTCTCCAAATCACCCAAGGGCAGCATGTCGTGCTGTTTGAGAGCAAGGACAATTCTGAATTAAATAGGTTCAGACTGGAATACCCCCCATGGCTGACCAGGTAGGTGACCTTGAGCTAGTGACTTGGCCTCTGCCTCAGTTTCCTGATCTATAAAGTGGGGAGAATAAATAACTCTTCTGGCCATTGCAAGGACTTATGGACAGTGCCCAGCAAAGAGTAGGTGTTGATAGGAACTACTTCTGAAATGGTCCTGCCCAATCTCTTCATTTTCCAAATGAGGAGACTGAGGCCCAGCAGGGAAAAGAGTCTGCTCAATAACACACCACCAGCCAGTGGCCATGCTGGGCCTCTTGGGTCTCTAGGGCTCTGTCTTGCTGGAACCCCAGTGAGGGTGGAAACCTTACCTGGATCCTCACAGGAGTCTAAAGTGGGGGGAATAGTCCCTGTTGCCTGGTAACCTACTAAAGTGGGAAGCCAGGAAAAAGGTGGTAGAATTTTGAAGCTCAGAGAGTAGTTCAGGCAGAACTTCATGTTCCTGAAGGGGTGAGAGACCCTCCCCTCTCCTCCAGCCAAACCCACTAAGCTCCAGAGGAAAGTAGATCTGGGTGTGGGGGACCTATGCCCCTCTGCCCTTGTGGGCTCCCCTCCAGGGCAACAAGATTAAAAACATTCAGAGTCTCCCCACGCCAGGAAGGGAGTGGGAGAAAGATGGCCAGGGGCTGGCCAGGGATTGGAGCCTGGTCTATCCATCCATTCACTCTTCCTCTGAGCTTCCACCAGTGCATCTTGAAGGGTGCTGAGTGGACAGGGAAGATCATCAGATGTGTCCAGACTTCCTTTGCCTGGAGGAGGAACAGATGTACATATGGACATTCCTAGTGAACAAGAGGCCGCAGGGACTGTGAGCCAGAGAGAGCCAGTACCATCAGTAGTGACCTGGGGGACTGCCGGCAAGAGGTGGAGATTGGAGAGCTCGGTGGGACTTGGTGAAGAGGAGGGAAAGGCCCTGGTTACTGGCCTTCAGCTCTGTGCAGATCAGCAACGGGGCTTCCGGGAAGGCAGTGGAGAGGCTCCTAGAGAAGGATGGAGCGGGGCTCTGGGTTCAGAGAAGGTGTGTGTCTAACATGGGGCACAAGGCTACGGGTTGATATTTTACCCCCAATTGGAAGAGTTGCTTCCCTGGACCCTTTGGTGGTCTCTCTGAGTTGCTGCCAAGTCTCTGCTTTTAGAAGCAGCACCAGGTGGGGCAGTCCCTGACCAGCCAAATCCCTCTAAGTAAGTGTCTTTGGGGGCTCAGGCCAAGCAGCCAGGGGCACAGTGTGCAGCAGGAAACCTCTAAACCATGAACTGGATTTGATCCCTGGTCTACCACAGGCTTCTTCTAACCAAAAGCAAATCCTTAACTGTGTCTGAATTTTACTTTCTCTGTGACGTGGATAGTGGGGGCCACTCAGGAGACTCTCAGAAGTTCCTTCCGCCCTGAGGAATCCCTCACCGGTTTGCCTCACAGTGAGGTCAGAAGCAGAGCCCTTCACCGGTGGGTTCAGGCAGCAGCCCTCTGTTTACCCTTCTTTGGTTGATTTCTCTCTGCTCCCAGCTCTGACACCAGCCGATTCCTGTGCTGAGTGGGTGGGACCCCCAAAGCAAGAGCTGATACCATGCCTGTCATTCCTTCAGGAGCTTAAGATGTCAGAAGGGGATGTGGAACCTAAATTTTAGGAAGAAATTACTCTTTGGCAAGCACCAAAGTGGTTTCAATGACAAGTTCCCACACATCTTAGCTTTCATTCACTCATCCAGGCAATATTTATTGAGGGTCTACTATGTGCTAGGGGTACAACAATGAGCAAAATCAGATGAAGTCTCCTCCCCATCCAGCTGGGAGACAGACCTTAATCAAGGAATCATCAAGCTATGTGTCAAGTTGTATCTGTGGTAAGAGATGGACACAGGGCATACATGGAGCTGTGGGAGGGTTGTAGGGGTGCAGCCTGTGCAGCATGGTCAGGAAAGGCTTCCCTGAAGAAGTGATGTTGAGCCACAGCCTACAGGATGGGGAGGAGTTATTCAGGCTAAGGGAATAATGAAGAAACAGAGAAGTCGGTCTATGCAAAAGGCCTGTTGCCTAAACTCTGAAAGTAAGGAGGGTGTGATGCAGGCTAAGATGGGTGGGGCTGGACCTGAGCTTGGGCAACCCCCTGTGGAATTTTTTCCTCACTCCCAATTCAAAGGGAAGTTTCATGGGTGTTTGAAGCAAGGGAGCTGGGGAGCAGGTGGTGAGGTGACACACAGCCATTTGCATTCCTAAAAGGTCAGGTGGTAAGGGGCTGAGGTGGATGGGGAAGCCTGGGGAGGAGCCACCGCAGTTACCTGGGCAAGAGGCCCAGAGAAGGGCAGCAGCAACAGGAATGGAGAGGAGTGGCTGGGTTGAGAGGACATGGAATGAAATGACAAGACTTGGAGATGGAGCATGTGGGGGGAGGGGTGTCCTGATGAGTCCAGGTTTCTGGTTTAGGTATCTGTGCAATTGCTCGTGCCTTTTTGTTTGTTTGTTTGTTTGTTTGTTAATCCTCACCCAAGGATATTTTTTTCCACTGATTTTTAGAGAGAGAGAGAAACATCAATGTGAGACACATCGATTGGTTGCCTCCTGCATGTGCTCCCACCAGGGTCGGGGATCAAGCCTGCAATTCTTGACTGGAATTGAACCCAGAACCCTTCAGTCCTCAGGCCAGCGCTCTATCTACTGAACCAAACCGGCCAGGGCTGCTCATACCTTTTCCTGAGATGGGAGAGACTGAAAGAAGACTAAAATTTGTGGGGAAAAGATTAACTTTTTCTTTTTCCCCAAATTAGGCAAATGTGGCCCTCTCCATTTCCTTTCCTTTTCAAGGCACCAGAGAGATCAAATACCTTTGCTCTTGTGTTTCCAACGATGTTTTATCATCTCTCTTACCTCTGAGAAAAAGCAAGTTAAAAATATGCTTCACAGACCCAGGTCCGAGGCTCACAAAAGAGTTTTGGTGAATAGGATTAGTCCCCAAGTCCCAGAAAAGCTGTGGGGTCACGCCAGGCGGAGAGGGAGATCCAACCTGCAGAGAAGCCGAATCTCATGACCAGGGAGCCTTTCAGAGGTGCCCTTGGTGACGCCCACTTGCCACAGGACGAAAATCTTTCAGGAAAGGAGCTCCGGCCTTTGTAAGTAACTCGACTGCTCTGGAGTTGGGGGCTAGGCAAAGGGGGCTTTGCTTTGGGGGGAAGGGGACATGTGGGCTTGGGTTTCCTTGGAGACCCCAGAAACCTGCCAGGGAGATGACAGGATGGAAGGACTCAGGGTCCCGGCTCCAGAGCGAAACACTCCGGGTTTAAATTCCCTGGCTGTGGGGGAAGATCACACCCCCCTCCTTAGAACAACCTGGAAGTGCTCTCTTTATACACCACTGGCACAGAACCCTCATCTTAGCAATAAGAGTACCTGTTTTCCCATTCTCCAGATGAGCGTACTGGGGTGCAGGGCATTTCAGCCACTTCCTCAGGTGTCTCCCAGCCAGGGGTGGCTGAGCTGGGCCTTGGGCCAGTTGTGGTCTGACTCCAAAGCCCAGGTTTTTTCCACACTGCAGCATGTATGTGATAAGGGCTAAAGGAGAGAGAGAGAGAGAGAGAGAGAGAGAGAGAGAGAGAGAGAGAGAGCCATTTGCAATTGATGTCAGAGGCAGGAATAGCAAATTATCATGTTTGGGCATGAGTGTAGATGATGTGTGGCTGACACTGAGCAGTCTGTGGAGATGGTGGGAATGGCATTGTGGAAAGAGGGAATAGCATGTGCAAAGGCATAGGGGTATGAAAGACAGTGCTTGTTGGGGAAGCATATGTGCCCTCCTCTTCCTGCCTCATCATTTCCCACCTCCTGACTGCCTCCCTGCTTCCACCCCAAGCTCCTCCAGTGTATTCTCCAACAGAAGCAGCCAGCAAGGAGGCTTCTTAAAATGTAAAATATAAAAATGTTAATCTGATCGTGCCTCACTAAGCCTCCTCCAAAGAAACCCTTCAGTGACTTCCTCTTCCACTTAGAAAAAAATCTAAACATCTTTCCATGTCCAGTTATCCCTGGTGATCTGGCCCACCCGGGCTCACCCCTCATCTCCCTCCCTGCTCTCCTTCACTCTCACCAGCCACCATGGCCAGGGTCTAGCTGTGGTCTCTTCTAGAGGAAGAAACTTTCTTCCTTTAGAGCAACGATTTTTAACCGGTGTGACGCAAGAATTTTTAAAGCATGCAGTACTTGACTGTTTAGTCAGGGACACTGACTTCTTTTCCCTTGGATTGTCAAATTAAAAAAAAAAAGACAACCGTCAACACAATAGCCATCCAGTGTGTTAATTAAAATTATACTGATTTTTTTGTCAGATTGGAAAACATATATTTTTGGTGTGCCACAGAATTTTAATAATTAGTTTATGTGTGCCATGAGATGAAAAAGATTGAAAATCGCTGCTCTAGATCTTCACAGGTCTGGCTTCTTCTCATCCTTGAGGTCTCAGTTTATGTCAGTTCTTAGAGAAGTCTCACCCCAACATGTTGTCCTGTTGGATTCATTTGTAACACCAGTCGTCAGGCTTGACTGTTTCCTCGTCTCTCACCTCTTTATCGCAAGTGCCACTAGCAATGCCTGGCACTCCGTGGGTGCTTAAGAATAATTGCCGCCCTACCTAGTTTGGCTCAGTGGATAGAGCGTCAGGCCTTTGATTTCAGTCAAGGGCATGTGCCTGGGTTGCAGGCTCAACCCCAGTAGGGGTGTGCAGGAGGCAGCCGATCAATGATTCTCTCTCATCACTGATGTTTCTATCTCTCTCTCCCTCTCCCTGCCTCTCTGAAATTAAATATATATATATATATATGAATAATTGCCACATTTGCCTGATGTGTGTGGAAGGATCAGAGGCTGAGGAGAGGCCTTGAATGGCAAGGTAAGGCATTTGGACATAATCCTTTGAGTAATAAGGAGTTACCAGTTCAGGCTGCAAGCTTGTCCACAGCTAATGAAAACTGAGCACTTTCAAGTCTTGAAAAAAATATTCCCTGGGTGGGTTGCTGGGCAGCAGCAGTATGATAAGCATCATTACATGGCCGGCTTTCACCCTAACTGCTTTGGGGCACACCCATTGAACAGAAGTCCCCACATAGGAGCTCTGCCAGCCTGCTGCTCTGAGTGCTTACCTTAGAAATACCCAGTAGAAGAGACTGCATTTTTTTTTGCTTTGATTTTTTTTTGTATTGTAGTAAAATATACACAACATTAAATTTACCATTTTAATCAATTTTAGTTATTTGGTGAAATAGCATTAAGTACATTCACATTGTAGTACATCTGTCAGCACCATCCATCTCCAGAACTTTTCATCTTCCCAAACTGAAACTGCCCTAAACCAACTCATAATAGAAAGCCATTATATTGATTTACCATTGAACTGCCATTACCCTGACCACTAATTCCCATTCCCCTTGCCCCGAGCCCCTGGCAACCACCATTCTACTTTCCATCTCTATGAGTTTGACTGCTCTGGGGACCTCATATAAGTGGAACATCAGTGGAATAATTTTCCTTTTGTTGCTGGCTTATTTCTTTTCACATAATATCCTCGAGGTTCATCCATGTTGTAGCATGTGTCAGAACTCCCTTCCTTTTTAAGACTGAATAATATTCCACTTTTTTTTTGTCCCCTCATATCTGTCTATTCATCAGTAAATGGACACTTGGGTTGTTTCCACCCTTTGGCTCTTATAAATTATGCTGCTAATTAACATGATTGTACAAGCATCTGTTCAAGTCCTGTTGTGTATAAACCCAAGAGTGTAATTCCTGGAACACGTGGTATTTTACTTTTAATTTTTGAGGAGCCCCCATACTGTGTTCCATAGTGGCTGCACCAAGGACACTGCCTTCTGCTGCATTGCTCCATGTACTTATGCAGCCAAGACCTCCTTGGATTTAGATCACCCTGTAACATCTATGTGCAGTGTTACTATAACAACTTAAGTGACTAAGTTAAAGCAGATATCTAGTTTGCTTTGTGAGTTTACAAGATCTTAACTTATAGCTTCACCTCATGTCTGACTCCTAAAGGGGACTGCCCATTCTTTATTTTCCTTGATGTAATTGTGGATGGGTGATAGATTTCATCTGGATATGATGGAAATATTCTACTTGAGGATGGCCCAGAGCATCTGCCCCCTGAAGACAGTGTGTGGGATTACCAGCCTTCAGGGGCAATTCACACCAACCAGGCCACATCCAGGGGTGGAATGGACACAAGAAGATCCATTTATTCATTTATGATTTTTAAGAAATAGCCTCATTCTCACAACCAGAATATTTTCTCCTTGAAGCTCCAGAGCTCCATGGGAAACCAACTCATAATAGAAAGCCATTATATTGATTTACCATTGAACTGCCATTACCCTGACCAGAAACCTAGAACTATCATGATCAATGCATTCTCTCATGGTTTACGAAGTTATGTGGGCATCATAAGATAGCCCCAAAATGAAGCAAGGGAGTAGAGAGAAGGAGTATGGGATGGCATCAAGCTAAAGAACTCTCTCAATGGTAAGGATTGGTTAGACCATTGGTCGGCAAACTCATTAGTCAACAGAGCCAAATATCAACAGTACAACGATTGAAATTTCTTTTGAGAGCCAAATTTTTTAAACTTAAACTATATAGGTAGGTACATTGTTATTAACTTAATTAGGGTACTCCTAAGGCTTAGGAAGAGCCACACTCAAGGGGCCAAAGAACCGCATGTGGCTTGCGAGCCACAGTTTACCAACCATGGGGTTAGATGATTACAGTTGTTGACACTAGCTAAATCTACCACTACCTTCACCCACTAATTTACCCATCCACTGATCCATCCATCCATCTGTTCATCCATCCATATATCCATCCCTGAGCTAATAAGTTTAATAGTACAGAGAACATTTATCCAAGCTGAAGGAATATCACAGGCAAAGGGCCTGAAGGAGTCTATTGGCCAGTAGAGCTGGATTATGACACAAGATGAGGCTGGAGGGGTGAGCAGGGGCCAGACTATGCGGGCATGTGGGAGACCATATGGAGTTCTGACTATACCAATGGTATCAATAGAACTTTCTGTGGTGATGGAAGTATTCTGTATATGTGGGTCCAATATAATAGCCACTAGCTACTTATTGCCACTGAGCACTTAAAATTTAGCTGGTATGACTGAGGAACTGAACTTTTGTTTCTTTTTCATTTTAATTAATTTAAATTTAAGTGGTCACATGTGGCTCATGGCTGCTGTGTTGGACTGTGCAGGTCTATACCCTAAAAATACTGGGAGGCCACATGAAGGGTTGTAGCAAGGGGTGAATCACCATGATCATGCCATGTCTGGCTGCCATGTGGAGAATGGATTGGGAAAAGAGAGGGTGTGGAAACACCCAGTGAGGAGGCTTCTGCCGTGGTCCAGTAAAGAGGAGTGGCTGCCTGGACTGGGGACAGGGCAAGATGAAGGTAAAGAGAAGTGAAGAGATTTGGGAAATCAACAGGACTTGGTGAGGAGGAAGATGGTGATTTTGAAGTGCATCGAGGTAACCTCCTGGCCTCTGGCGGACACAATGAGTTGAAAGAAAGGTGCTTTCTCTGAGACATGGAACCTGGAAGTGGGCCATATTTGGGGGAGTTTGGAGTTCCTGAGTTCTGCTTGGGCCACATTGAACAAGAGTCGTTTTGAGTTATCTAAGGGGATATGTCAATTGGGAGCTGGAGCTCTGAGAAGTGTGAATGAGTGGAAATTAAGACCATGGGTGTAGATGGGCAAGGAAAAGGCATGGGCCCAAGCCTTGATTGCCTCCGACTTCAAGGAGGTTGATGCTGGGTGGAGGAAGATGCAACTGCAGAGGTGATGTCAGAGGAAACCAGGATGGTATAAGACCATGCAAGGTCATTGCAAGGACTTTGTTTTCATTCTTGAAGACAATGGGGAGCCATTTGAGGGTTTTGAGACAAAGAGTCACATAATGTGGCTTGGATTGAACAGGACCAGTCCTGTTAGGAGGAAGCTTGGGGCAGAGGCAGAGAGACCAGTGATGCCATAATCCAGGACAGAAATAATAGTGATGGAAAAATACAGTAGTTGGCAGTGGAGATAGTCAGATTCTGGATTACTTAAAGGTGGACTGAATGTGGGAGAGGACTTAAGGACACCGCCCTTTGGTAAGAACAAAAGATGAAGGACGAGAGAGAGAGAGAGAGAGAGAGAGAGAGAGAGAGGAAGAATAGGCAGAATCAGTCAGAGAATCTTGGTCCTCTTCTCTGTCTACATTTACTACCTACATTATCCCATTCCATGTTAAGACTCCCTAATTTATATCTCCATCCTGGACCATTGTATCCACCTGTCTGCTTGACAGTTCCTCTGAGATTTCTAACAGGTATCTCAAGTTTAATATATTTAGAAGCCAAACTCTTGACATTCCTCTCCACCCTGCTTTTCTGATTATCTTCTCTAGCTCTGTTAAAGACAACTTCATTCTCCCAGTTCTTGCCCTATATTGTCCCTCACTCCACCCAGCCATTAACAGGTCCTCAATTTACCAGTCCTCTGTTTTGGCCACAAGAAGAGAGAAACGAACTTCTCTTTCTCAAGTGAAGTTCTAAAATCTCAGGGAAGGAATCTGATTGGTCTAGCTGGCTCAGGTGCCTATCCCTGAACCAATCAGCTTTGCCAGGGTGTGTCTCTAAGTAATCATGTGGGCACAGTTCCCTGAAATGGCTGGGCATCCTGGGCAGGCACAAATCCAGTATGGTTTTCAAATATAGGTTTAAGGGCACACAAGTGACTCTTTCTTAAGGGAAGACTAGCCAGCAAGACATGGACCAGGAAATGCCTGTGTGAGGAGTACCTCCTGTCTATACACCAGCACAGTCACTTTCCTCAGTTCCCCAATCAAGTTGCTGAAGCTGAGTCATGATTGACTACTGCTACAACTACTACTGTCATCCTCCCAGCCCCTCCCATCGCCTCGGTCAGCTCGGCAGTCTTCGAGTTGATTTCCTTGCTGATTTTCTGGGAAGACTGTTTTCAACCTTCTCCTCCCAACTTAGACCCCTAAGTGCTCCCATCTTTGCATTCAAAGGCACCCTGTGCTCACTGCTGGTCCTCTGCTTCCAGGTGGTATGCCATCTTTTCAGGAATAAGCCATGGAGGAAAGTAGAGAGCAGCCTGGAATCAGGTGATGAGGAACGTTCGTTGCATGTGAACTTCATCATCTTCCCTTCAGGCCTTGTCCACCTTCTCTCCCTTCTCTCCCTGAAGAAGGGAGGTTTCTTTTGTGCACTTCCCTGGACTGCATTCACCCCTGACTTTTACTTCCCCATCTGACTGTTCTTCAACGATCACCATCAACTTCTTTTCTTCTCGGACATGTTCAGGCTTCCTCTTTTGATGCTTTCACTGTCCATGGATCATCTTTTAACCTCTCCTTCCATTTCCAGCCTGAGTTTCCAAGAGAGAGCTCTACACCTGCTGCCCACCCGGAATCCCATCCTCTGAAACTCTAGCAGGGCCCCCAGCCTGTTTTGGGCAAACCCAAGGGGCCCTTTTCACCTCCCCACTTCCCCGCAGCAGCTGTGGTGACAGAGTGGGGACAGCCTGCCCAACTTCTTCTTCATGGAACTCTGCTGCTCGGATTCTGTGATGGAAAGTTTTGCACCTAGAGGATTCGGGGGCTGGGGAGGGAGGGCGGGGGGGCGGGGAAGAGAAGAAAAACAAAACAAAGCAAAGAGGGGAGGACTATTCAGATTTCAGTCTGATATGAGGGCACTTTCCCATCCACTGTGCCTCCAGATTCCTACCACTCACCTTCCTCTCTCCCAGACTTATCTACCCAAGACCCCTGAGCACACCTCCTCTCCTGTTTTCACTTTTATAGGCCCATATCCCCTGTCAGTTATGCCTTCCCCAAACCCTCTCCATGCGCTGACACAACTCAAATTCTTCTTTTGCCCCAATCCTGCCCCTTCCCAAACCCTCACCCTGTGGAAGGGGCTGCCCATTTGCTCTCACCCCCATCACCCAGTATGCACAGAAGCCCCATGGCTTTGCTGAATCACAGCATCATATAATGTTCCTTTGTAGTCTGTCATTCACCTGGCAATTAATCACATCCTGCTGTGCCCCATCTCTGATGCTGTTGATTTGCAGGATGCTTCATGCCTTGTATTATTATGTAACTCCCCACGTGTTGTCTCATCAACCTGAATTAAGTTCCGGTGGGGGTGTGGGGGGGGGGAGGGTAGGCAGGGTGACTTATCTGTCTTTGAATTCTCCAAAGCTCTTAGCAGAATGGCTCACACAGGAGATGCTCAATAAATGCGTGACGATTGATGGGTTTGTTGTTGATTTTTCTCCAGCCCATGCTTTATGCTGCTGTCAGAAAAATCTTTCTCAAGGATTGTGCTCATTACATAACTCATCTAGCTCCTTCAGTTCAGTCTGCCAGCATTATTGAGTGTTTGCTGGGTGGGTGGTACTGGGTAGGGACTTTGAGTGTGAAGAAAGGGTAAATGAAGAAACAACTGATAGAGGCCCCCACGGGCCTGACATACTCAGGAAATGGTCACAAGTGGACGGTGCATATGGAATTAGGCGATGAATAGAAGAACCTTGAAGGCCTTGGGAAGTCAGAGCAGTGGGGGTGTCCTAATGAGCTCCTCTAGTCATCAAGGCTGATGTTGGGAGGTAGAGGTGCTTGAGCTGGGTCTCTTGAATGAGGAGGTTTGGGACAGGAAGAGAGAAATTCCTGGCAAGGAAAATTGGAGGAGCAAAGGGATGCAGCCAGGACTATGATTGCAGCATTTGTGCCCTCTCAGCCATACCCAGGACAATGTGAGAAGGTCAGAAACCAGTATGATATGCAGAAACCTCTGAGTCTTTATAGATTTCAGGAGGGTCATCGATGTCCCCAATAGGCAATTTCGCTCAGCTCATGAATGCAAACTGACAAACAGCGATATCAGCCAGAACTCTCTCAACACCCACTTGCTCTCCCATCTCTTGCCATTTTAGCTCCCCCCTGTCACGTGGAAGCCCTCTGCCCCTGATCTGGCATCTGAATCCAGGGAGGCAAAGGGTGGGCTTTGGGTGCTTGTCTCTGGGTAGGATGGTCCACTAGTCCCTTAGTCGCCTGTGATAGCGCCTAGCAAGCCACCCTGAGCAAGGCTCCGTGCATCAAGGTTTTTTGCAACAGGGAGGTCAGGTGGGTCCTCCCAGGTTCCCTGGAGCCACATCAAAGATCCTGTGAGCACCGTGATGCCACGGCTTTATGCTGTAGCACAGGAGGGTGAAGCCCCCCACTCCTCCCTTTGACTTCTATTCTAGTCACATAAGGAGACTCTGAATGTTTTAGGATGAAGGGAGACCCAGACTATCACCCCAGGAACTAGCTGAAGATGAAGTAGAAATGGGAACTGTGGGGGGCTTGTGTGAACCAAGATTCCAGGTTTCACCCAGGGTGGTATTACAGGAGATAAATAAAAATCCAGGTCCTGGGCCTTGTTTCTCACACCTGTCTCCTATGGCCTCTTTTTTGTCTTTTTGTAACATTTTTCGGGGGTGTAATTTCAACTGTTATTCACAAGCACTCACTGTTTACATTTTCCTCCTGTCTCTGTATGTGCTCACGTGTGCACATCTTCTGAGCAAGTTGCAGACCTACTTATATTTCGCCTCTAAATATGTCAGTGTGTATTTCCTAAGAACATAAAGCCAGTACAGTTATCAAAATCTGGAAATTTAACATCAATCCAATGCTATTGCTTAATCCATTGTCCATCACATACCATCAACTGCCCCAATAATGTGCTCTAAAGCTTTTTCCCTGGATTCTTTTGAGCACACACACCCTTTTTTATTTTTAACTTTTTGTTTGCAAATAATTTTAAGATCTCAGAATAGTCACAAGAATACTGCAGAGAATATTTATAGATTGTATTTAGAGTCACCTACTGTTGATGTTTTTCTCCACTTGCTTTACCATTTACACAGATTCTTGCTTTCATTCTTTCTTTTTCTTCCTCCCTTCCTCTCTCCCTTCCTTCCTTCCATGTTTCCTTCCTTCCTTCCTTCCTTCCTTCCTTCCTTCCTTCCTTCCTTCCTTCCTTCCTATCCACATACATAAGATTTTTTTCCTAAACCATTCGAGAGTGACTTGCATTCACATATCCCTTTACGCCTAAATACTTCAGTTGTATTTCCTAAGAATAGAGACATTCTTTTACATAGCCACAGTTCCTTCCTTCCTTCCTTCCTTCCTTCCTTCCTTCCTTCCTATCCACATACATAAGATTTTTTTCCTAAACCATTCGAGAGTGACTTGCATTCACATATCCCTTTACGCCTAAATACTTCAGTTGTATTTCCTAAGAATAGAGACATTCTTTTACATAGCCACAGTACGGTTATCCACTCCATAAAATTAACACTGATATAATTCTTTTTTATTAAGATGAAATTCACATAACATAAAATTAATCCTTTTAAAGTGAACAATTCAATGGCATTTAGTACATCACAATGTCATGCCATGCCACCACCACATCTATCTACTTCCAAAACATTTTCGTCACTCCAAAAATAGACCTTGTACCCATTAAGCAGTTTCTCCCCATTTATCCCCTTCCTCCAGCCCCTGGTAACCATCTATCTGTGCTCTGTCTCTATAGATTTATCTGTTCTGAGTGTATCAATGGAATTATATAGTACGTGACCTTTTATGTCTGGCTTCTTTCACTTAGCATACTATTTTCAGAGGCATCAACATGTATCATCACTTCATTCCTTTTTATGACTGAATAATATTCCATTGTATGGATATACCAAAATTTGTTTGTCACTTCATCTATTGATGGACATTTTAGGTTGTTTTCACCTTTTGGCTCTTGTGAATAGTGCTTCTATGAAGATACCTGTACATGTATTTGTTTGGATACCTATTTTCAATTCTTTTGGGTATATGCCTAGCAGTAGAATTACTAGGTCAGATGGAAATTCTATATTTAACTTTTTGAGGAACAACCAAACTGTTTCCACAATAGCTGTGTCATTTTACTTTCACCAGCTACATACATAGGTTCTGATTTCTCCACATGCTCACCAACACTTATTATTTTCTATTTTTGTTTGCTTATTTGTTTATTAGAGCCATTCTAGTGAGTGTGAAGTGTGGTTTTGATTTGCATTTCCCTGATGGTTAAGGATGTTGAGTATCATTTTATGTGCTGTGGACCATAGATACATCTTTTTTAGAAAATATCTGTTTAAGTCTTTTGCCCATTTTTGAATAGGGTGTTTGTCTTTTTTTATAACTTTTAACAGTTCTTTATATATTCTGGATACTAGACTTTCATCAGATAAAAAAATTATAAATATTTTATCCCATTCTATAGGTTGTCTTTACACTTTCTTTTTTAAAAATATTTTTTTATTGATTTCAGAGAGGAAGAGAGAGGGTGAGAGAGAGAGATAGAAGCATCAATGAGGAGAGAGAATCATTGTTCAGCTGCCTCCTGCATGTCCCCCATTGGGGATTGAGCCCGCAACCTAGGCATGTGCCCTGATGGGGAATTGAACCGTGACCTACTGGTTCATAGGTTGATGCTCAACCCCTGAGCCACACCAGTTGGGCTTTTTACTTTCTTTATAATGTTATTTGATGTACAAAAGTTTTATTTTAATGAAGTCAAATTTATCTATTTTTCTTTTGTTGCTTGTACTTTTGGTGTGTGCTATAATTATTTTATCTAATTTGTTGCCCTGTTTCAAGGGGAAAAGATAGGTCACTTGCATTTGGTTGACATATCTCCTTAGCTTCCTTTAATTTAGAACATTTACTCAACCTTTCTTTGACTTTTATGACACTGAAATTTTTCAAAGAATACAGTCCCTGTACTTTTTTATAAAATGTTCTTCATTTTGGGTTTGTCTGATATTTCCTCATGATTAGCTTCCAGATATGCCTTTTCAGCCAGAACACTGCCTAGGCAATGCTGTCCTTCCCAGGACATCGAGCCTAGAGCACATGATGCCTAGGAGCCTCGCATTGGAGATGTTAATTTTGATTATCTAGCAAGGTGTCGTTTAATTCCTCCACTGTATCCTTACCAATTTGTCTCCAACCTCAAAGACCATGTAAATATCCTGCTTCTCCACAAAGTTTTCTTAGACTTAGCATCCATTGATAACCCGTGTCTGGTCCATCCTTTACTGTGATGGTTTCCAAATGCTGATTTTGCAACTCCAGCACTCTCACTGCATTTACCGGTGAGTCGTGGCACTCTAAACAGAGCTCTCCCTTCTCTCCATTGATTCATTGATTTATCTATTTTTTTCGATGTGTTCATGAATTCCTATTTTCCCTCAGTGGTTTATAATTCATTACTGTGTTTAATCATTTTGGTGGTTAGATCATCTCAGAATTGGCCAGTGGGAGCCCCTACAAGATAGTGTTTGTGTCCTTGTGACAGGACTCTCTCTCTCTCTCTCTCTCTCTCTCTCTCTCTCTCTCTGTGTGTGTGTGTGTGTGTGTGTGTGTGTGTGTGGTACCTCCTTAACCTTCTGGCTAACAAGATGTTTCTCCTGGCTCACCATGAATCCAGCCCTTCAGTCAGCCATTTCTCTAAGGATCTATGGTTCCTGTTAGAGGAAAATTGCATTAGAGAGCAAGATCTTGGCCCCAGGTGGCCACACACCTTTGCCAGGCCTTCTCCATAAATAGGTAATGTGGGGGGATCAGAGCTGCTTCCCCCCCTGGCTCTGCATGGAGCTTTTGCAGTCACAAGTGTGAAACACCCAGCCCACCATAGCAAGTACTCAAAACAGATTGGCCTCGGGCATTATTTCATGCCACATCTCTTTTTAGCTAAATCTTTGTGCATACCTGTGATAATTTCCAGAGGAGTGAGCCTCCTGTGTCATGAAAAATCATGTGTTCTTTAAACATAGAAATGGATTATTCGGTGGTATGTGAGCACAGGGCTCTGCTGAGTTTTATGCAGGCCGGACACTTGTGCCTGTGTACTTGCTGTGGTCGCCAACCATCCTTCCTTACTCATCATGTACTTGGCCCCTAAAGGGTCTGAGTTTGCAATCCCAGGTCAAGACACTGCCTCCCTAGTCAACCAGTCCCAGGTGAGATTCGCTTTCTTGGCTGCAGCGTTCCACCTTTGCACCCCTGCTGTAGTGGATCCTGCTCTGTGTCTGTGTGTTTCCTTTTGTTCAGTTATGGTCCCAAGGTTGTTGGTTGCCCTGAATTCATTTGAGACTCTGAGGTTGCTTCCCATCCTAGGGGTTCCCTAGTCCTCCCTGCCTTGAGTCACATGTCTACACTGTTGGTCAGGAAGCCATTAACATTCTCATCCAGATCACTGATCAACATGTTGAAGTCCCCTTTAACAGAAACATGTGCTGTCAAAGATGCCCCTCTAGTTGACACTTCCAAATTCATTAGGTCATGCAAACACTGTGAATCCCTCTATTATACTGTGACCTGGTCCTCCTCTCTACAACATTTCCTCAAAAGCA
>NW_005361955.1:4249825-4269002 GCF_000412655.1 Myotis brandtii
TTAGAGATCCCTGTGAGAGACAGCAAGAGGCAGGAATATTCCAGGCAGCAGTCGGGGGGATGAGGGGGTGAGCTGAGGATGTCCAGACCTTATCCCCCTCTTTCTTGGTAATAAGCTGCTCTCCTCCTCCATTGCTGAACTTCCCAGAAATCCCCAGGAAGGTCAGTGCATCTCCCTGCAGCCTCTGGCCTCTCCTGCCTTCAGGCCCTCCCACAGTTCCTCAAATCCCAGACAACCACTGGGAGGTCATGGCACAGGGCCCTCCCTTCCCCTGGATGACCCCCTAGAGAAACCAAGTGTTCCCAGGCCAGCACCACCCCCTTACCATCTCCCCTCTGTGGAGTTTGCAGCCTGAGGATGATTCTCCTTGACAGGGAAGACAAAAGCCAATCCTCAGGGGAACTGCTGCACTGTTTTCTCCCCTGGGGCCACCTGAGTCCTCTGTCCTAACCTTCGGCACAATGGCCAAATCATTTCCCACCTTCAGAGCAAGCCCTATATGGTGAAAGAGTACCTTAGATGTGAGATCAAATCCTGCTGCCTTGCTGTGTGGATAAGTGACTCAGCCCCTTATCCCTCAGTCTCTGCATCTGTACAAGGGGAATGAGAACATTGCCAGTGTGCTGGTTCCTCACCATTTGCCAATCCACCAGAGTAAACCACCACCCACCCACCCCCATCCCAGTTTGCCTGAGACTAACAGGATTCCTGGGATGCAAGATACAGATAGGCCCTAGGAAGACCAGGATGGTTAGTCACCCTCTGACCCTACCCAGATCCACTCTCCACCCTGCTCTGTGATGTGGGAGACTGACCCCCAGGGACTGTTCCTGTGAGCTCCTCTGCCCTCCAGCTTAGCTTGGGTTCAGCCAATGGGAGGCATCAGCAGGAGATGGGAGGGTTGGAGGAGAGAAGGGGGGCGATATTTCTTCCTTACTCCCTCTCTGCTTCCAGGCCTCTGCCATGGCTCCAGCTGTCACTGGGCTCCATTGACCCTATTTCTCCTGTCCCTTCAAGTCTATGTGAGGTAGTAACCTTCCACCCAACTCTTAGCCCTTTGGGTGCCTTAACATCCCTTCCAGGACCCCATCCACTCCTTGCAAATATTGCCCGCATTCAAGTCTCTCATTTCTTTTTAAATTCATCTTTATCGTTGAAAGAATTACAGATGTCCCCTTTTCTTCCCTCATTGACCCCCTCCACCCTGCACCCACACCCTAAAGTCTCTCATGTGAGCCAACTGAGGTAAATGCTGCTGGGTATGTGGCAAGGATTCAATTATATACTGTGTCTGAAGGACCCAGCTCAGTGGCTGACACAAGATGAGTGCTCTATAATCTTTTTACTGTTTACTCTTATCATCGTGCTAATTTCTAGCTGTCACCATTTTTTTTTATCTGGGTGGAATAGAAAGTGTACTGGGTTTGTAGGTCCTGAATGTATGGCCTTGGGCAAATCCCTTCATCTCTCTGAGATTCAGTCTCCTCATCCTGAAATGTAGTTAATAACAGTATCCTCTGCTGTTGACTGGTGGGTGTTTTGAATCTGTGCTTGGTGCCATCTAAAGCCGTGATCAATGGTGCAAGACCCTCCCCATGGCCTCCACTGGCCTGTGAGCAGGAGGAGGACCATCATCTTTGCCCTCAAAGACTAGTAGTATATCTGGATGAGAAAGTGCTGCTTCTCTGTCCTTGTTTGTCCCCAGGTAAGCACTGGTGACAAAGTACAACAGTCAGAGGTTGTTTTCAAAGTTTCTCTCTTGGCCTCTGGCCCTGAAGCAGCTCCTTCACTCAACCTTTCCATCTGGCAGATCGAGAGGAGGATGCGAAATGTGGGTTTTTGCCAGCTTCCCAGTTGGTACAGCTTCTCATCTGCCAAATAGGGATGGTGCAGCACCTCCCAGGCACTCCCTTTGTGGGTTGAAACAGAATGTGAACAGCCATCATTGAGCTCTGCCAGTGTGTCTCCCAGGGGAGGTGGGAGAGAATGGGGGTGCAGGACTTAACCCTGGTTTAGAAAACACCCTTCTCAAAGCGAATGGCCCCGATGTGGCTGGTAGTGTAATGATTAGCATAGTACACACTTAGAACCCTAAGGTCCCTTCCAGCTTTGAGATTCAGAGGCTCTCGTGTCCCCTATTACAGTGCTCAATGGCCTGTTGCATTAATTTTTGTTAGGAGCACCCTGTCTTGTCTTTGATCATTTGGGTTGCAAGTTGTATAGCCTGTTTTGATGGTGGCATATCTTTTTCCATCTTTTGTTTTGAACATATTTGCCTTTATGATGAAGTGCATTTCTTGTAGGCAGCACAGAGTTGTGTCTTGCTTTTTTACTAATCTGACAATCCCTGCCTTTTCATTGGGGCTGCTTAGACCACTTGCATCTATTGAGATCATAGATATGGTTAGCTTTAAATCTCTCATCTTGCTATTTGTCCCATCAGTTCTTTGTTTCCCTTTTTCTCTTTTTCTGCTGTCTTTTGAATTCATTGAATATCTTTATGACTCTATTTTATTTTCTTTGTTAATTTATTAGCTCTATTATTTTGTTCTTTTAGGATTTATAGATCTTTAACTTATCACAGTCTATCAAATTACATAACATGTTACATATAGTATATCTTATAATAGTATACTTCCATTCCTCCCCCAGATCTTTGCATTAATATTGTCATATACTTTACTTTTGTGTATGTTGTAAGCACCACACTACTTTTTATTATTTTTGTATAAACAGTCAATATCTTTTTTAAAGTTTTGAATAATTTTTTAAAAATCTTCTATATTTGCCTATTTATTTTCCATTTCCAATGTTCTCCATTCCTTAAAAGGATCTGTATTCCCATTTGGTATTATTTTCCTTCTGTCTGAAAGATTTCCTTTAGCATTTCCTATAGTACGACTGCTGGTGTTGAATTCTTTCAGATTTTGTGTGTCTGAACATGTCTTTATTTCGCCCTTGTTTTTGAAAGATATGTTTGCTGATAGTTTACAGCTATTTTTCTTTCTGTGTTTTAAAAATGTTGCTCCACTGTCTTCTCACTTACGTATCTCATCACAATGAGAAATCTGTCATCATGTTTCTTTGTATCTTTTATTCTGGCTGCTTTTAATATTTGTCTTTATCCCATGTTTTGAGAATTTTTACTTTGATGAAACTTGGCATAGTTTTATTTATATTTTTTGTGCTTGGTGGGATTCTTTGGTTTCGTGTGTGTGTGTGTGTGTGTGTGTGTGTGTGTGTGTGTTAATAGTTTTCATCCAATGTTGGAAATTTTTCAGCCATTATTTCTTCATATTTTTTTTCTGCACTCCTTCCCCTTTCTCGTCTCCTATGAGGACTATAGTGAACATATGTTGGGCCACTTAACATTACCTCACAGCTCGCTGATGTTCTGTTCAGTTTTTTATTCTCTCTTCTCATTTCTGTTGCTGTCTTCAAGTTCACTAATCTTTCTTTCCACACTGTCTGATATTGATCTCATCTAGTGTCTTTTTCATTTCACACATAGTAGTTTTAATCTCTAGAAGTTCAATCTGTATCTTTTTTTGTATCTTCTTTATCTCTACTTAACTTTTGGAACATGTGAATCCAGTTATAATAACTGTTATTGTGTCCTTATCTGCTCATTCTGACATCTGGGTCAGTTCTGATTGACTGATCTTCTCATTATGATTGTAATTTCCTTCTTCTTTGCATGCCTGATAATTTTTATTGGATTCTAGACACTGCATTTTACCTTGTTGGGTGCTAGATATTTTAGATATTTTTGTGCCCCTATCAATATTCTTGAGCTTAACTGAGATGCAGGTAAGCTACTTGGAAGCAGTTTGATCCTTTTGGGTCTGGCTTTGAATATTTGTGAGATGGGCCCAGAGCAGTGCTCAGTGTAGGGCTCATTATTCCCCGTTCCTCAGGCAAGACCCTTCCTTAACTCAGTGTCCCACAAATCCTGAGGTTTGCCAGTCTGGCTGGTGGCAACAGGCACTACTCCCAGCCCTGCCTGAGTGCCAGGCTTTGTTTCTTCTAATCCTTTGAATGGTTCTTTCCCAGAAGTTATTCCTGATCTCCCTGAGGTCTTAGGCATCTGGGCCCCTCTGCCCGAGTGAGCTTATTTCCTAGTTTCCTCACACATAGACCTCTGCTGATCTCCAGAGATCTCTCTCTGCACTGCTCTCATCTCTCTAGTTCTCAGTCCTGGACTCTCAGCTCCATCTCTTCAAATCAGAGAGTTCACTAGGTTCCACCTGTTTTCCCTCCTGAGCAGTGAGTGGCCTGGAAACCTCTTAAGGTAGTAATAAGCTGAGGCAGTCACTGGGTTCACCTCATACTTTCCATCTCTCAGTTATCACTTACTGTCATTGTCGGATGTCTAGTTGCAAACAAATCATCGTTTTGTATGTTTTGCCCATTTTTAATTATTTGCAGGCATGAGGATGAATTGGTCTTTGTTACTCCATCTTGGCTGGAAGTGGAAGTCCACTGAGCAGTTTAAATCAGGAAAGCAATGAACCAGCTTTGTTTGTTGAACAATCCCTGTTTCTAGAAGTTATTCCTGATCTTCCTGGGGTCTTAGGCATCTGGGCCCCTCTGCCTGAGTGAGCTCATTTCCTAGTTTTCTCCAGCCCAGAAAGGTGGTGTTGGCATGAAGCCAGCCCTTGAAGACCAGCCCTGTACATTTCCCGGGAAGTGGCCCAGCCTCCCCTGCTGTCACCTCACATTCTTGTCTGCAGGTCCCTGGCACTCAGAAGCAGGGAGCGTTTGGGTGAGCAAAGCAACTTGTCACTGTATTGGCAAGAGTGAGGGAGTTGATGCCAGGAGAGCCCTCATGGGCCATGAGAAGAGGAATTAGGCTTTACACTGGAACAGCACTTCCACCTCAGACTCATCCACACCCTGACCCCCATGGAACTTTTAACCCCTTCCTAGAGGCTGGTAGTTGTGGGAGGTCTCCCAGATGCTAAGTGGTATAATTTGTGTCTCTGAGCACTTGTGCAGGTTTGGGGGCCCAGAGCATTGATTTGGGTGGATCCAAAGGATCCTCTGCCTTTGCCCGTGTCCCCAGGAGGCCAGCAGGAAGATCTGGGAGTGACTCTAAAAGCCACCCCACAGCCTTCCTGCCAGCAGAAATCTCTTTGAGCTGAGGCCGGAGCAGCTCAGTGAAACACCCCCTGGGGACCATTTACAGAGGCAGGCCTTGCCTGGTCAGTGCAAAACTAGCAGGGATTGATGAGGAGGGCTGATGGGGGAGTGTGGGGGCATCCTCGTCAGGGAAGAGCAGGGCTTTGTGGCAGGATGCTTGTGGCTGCTGTGTTGTCACTGCATGCAAAATGCTACCTAAGAGGAGCCAGTGGAATTTTCCACCAAGGCTAAATTATGGCAGACTGCTAGACAGCAGCCTCTGATTCTTGTCTGTCCCTGCGATGTCCAGTGCTCAGAACACCGGAGAAGGCAGAGGACACAGGAAAAATGGCACAGGGGTGAAATGAAGAAGCTTCACTACTGGGCACACACCTAACAGCCAGAGTTAGTTGTGTTGTCTGGTGTCCTCAGATGTCATCTGTGGATGGAAGGGAACTGCATGTGGCTTCCAGAGCTGCTTCCTGAGTACTTGACCTGCAACATTCCTAACCATTGAAATTCTAAATCAGAGCCTCCCAACTGGGGTGGGGCTGCGGGGAGGGTCTTCAGGCTTATCCTGTGAATTTGTGTTTAATTTTGTGTATATTACATAATCTCGCCTACTGACTTAAACTGGAATTAGTTACCCAAATCCCCAAATTGGGAGATGTCATGGGAAAACCTGAATTTCCAACTTCTCTTGAAAATTTAGAAGCGCAGGCATCCCTGAGCTGAGGGGTGGCCACTCTCCAAGCCCCCACAGTGCCCACAATTGCCGGAAGCCGGTCCATCCTTGCTGCTTGACACAGTCGCTGCAGGAAAGAAACATTGGGGACCCCTGGACCTCTCCAGGTCGGACCCCAGCACACAATTCCCTATTGCCTTCCACATACCAGGCCGGTGAGCACCCACTGACTCCTGTGGACACTCACCTTGTGATCCTGTGAGTGTTGGAAGACCCTGTCCTCTGCTGTGTAGAGCCTGTCCTCCTCTAGTTTCCACTCAAGGGGTCCCTGGAACTACATGGAAGGATCATCTCCCTTTTTAGTTGTGACCGCCTCATGCTGCTGTGTCTCCCTTACATACTCAACTCAGATCTCCCAGCCTCCTGCCAAGAGTCTTGGGTCCACATATAACAGGGCTTCCCGATCAACCTGCCCCTTGACAAAGTGACCTGAAGCTCATTCCTGGGAAAGTGGAGCAGTTTGTTTTGGCAAAGGGCAAAGCCTTACACCACAGGCATGACCTGCTCATGTGGCATTCTGGCTACTGAGGGGCTCACAGGGGAGGGACTTGGGGGACAGGTCCTTGTGGGTGACCTGGATAGTCTGAGATGGGGGGAGGGTGAAAAGATAATCATGTATTCTTCTTCCATGAAGAGGACAGTCCATCTCTCTGGAAGCAGGGGGCTGAGCCAAATGGCCTTGGCTTGGCTCTCTCAGCTCTCAAAGCCTATGATTTGGAAGCTCCCAAAGGGATGCATTTTATATTTTCTTTATGTCACAGTGACCACAAAGACATGTTTCCTCAAGGCCACAGAAGAGAATGTTTGGGGGCTCTTTTTAGTTTTGGGGAGCTTGTTCATTTGGTTGGGGTTTGGGCACTGGCCTGGAGCTTCTATAAGAGGCCATGGAAGGTACATTTCTTGAGGGGAGGAGAGGCTTGGGACCCCCCTGGGGCTCTCTCCCAGGTTGAGTTGGATGGGGCCCTCACAAGGTCACCTTGGGATACAGTGCTATGGCAGATATTAAAACTATGGAAACCAGGGTCTCACCATGCAGCCACCACTGCCAGCTAACAGTAAGTTGGCTATAAGCAAGTCATAGGGCCTCAGCTGCCATGTGCACCTGGAAGGAGCATTTTGCCTGCAGGTAACAATACATAGCTAAAAGTACTAAAGTAATAAGCACCTGGTAGTGGAAGATCCCAGGTTGACTCAGTAAGGATTCAGGTGCCATCTCATTGTGTCAGGGAACCATCACACTCAATGCCATCCAATAGTTCACCTACAACAAAAAATCATCTGCAGGCTGAATTCAACTTGTGGCTGCTGCCCATGCTCAGGAGGCCCAGAGAAGGGTAGGATTTTCCTAAGGTCACACAGCAAGATAGCGGCTGAGCCCAAATCTTCTGACCCAAGCAGGGACCTCCTGGGCCTGCTCCACATTAACTTCAAAGTCCATTCTCTCTCTACATGTTGGACAATATTTTAGCTTTGGGTTCAAACCACGTAGGGTGAGAAATACAGCCCTTCAGAAATTTTTTCTATAAGAAACAAACGGGGCAATTGACAGCAAGTCATGTTAAATCTTCTGGCACCGTCTGAAGAGTGGCCAGCAATCTTAATCCTGAAACTGTGTTCGACATGGAGCCATTTCTGTCCTCTTGTTCAGAAGGCAGAGGACCCAATGCTTCCTCTTTAAGGGAGTCAGAGCTCATCATTCATGGAGTATGGAGCCCTGGGGTTTTTTCTGAGCTGCCTGGCCTCATGTAGGGCTAGGGGAGGGGGCAGTGGGGTACACTCTGTGTGATCTGTCCAGCTGTGTCCACAGCAGACCCTTGACAAAGACCTTGTCTCCCAAAGTCTGACCTCCAGGAGCAGGTCTCAGTAGGAGCTTGGGTAGCACTAATTAGATGGGAGGCAGGGTGATTAACAGCACAGGCCTTGTTGCTGGGTGGAACTGGATTTGAATCTTGCTTCGTCACTTACCAGCTGTGTAAATTTGAGCAAGCCACTTCACCTCTCTGCGCCTCAGGAGTCTTCATCTAGAAAATGGGTCAATAATACTTATGTGCAGAATTGGAATACAACTCTGTTCCTACTTAAAGTTCCTATAGGTAGGAAAGACAGACTTGTCACTCAGCTATTAACAGTAGTTTAATTACAACAAATCAACATGTAGTTCACTGAATTAAGAAACAAAAAAATTGGCAATTGCTTTCCCCTTCTGATTTATGCCTAGGTTAATTTTTTTTTAATTTTAAAAATTATTTATATAGCATTTACTATGTGGAAAACTCTGTGCTAAGCAGTTTACAAATATTGACTCATTTAATCCTTACACGCATTCTCTGAGGCAGATACTATTTTACAGATTTACAGATGAGGAAACTGAGACCAGAGAGAGGAAGTTACTTGCTCCAGGAAATGAGACCAGGGAGAGGAAGCAACTTGCTCCAGTAACAAGCTGCAGGGCTGGGCTGCAAAACCAATCCATATGGCTTGGGGGCTGTTCAAGTAACCATTACTTCCTCCTTTGCTGCTTTATTCCTCTGAAACACTTTTTCCTATTTGGAATTGATCAACTGAAAGGAATAAACCATTCTTCTTCAACCTGAGGAAGTAGTTGAAAGACTGTGATGTTGGGAGATAAAAGACATAGATCAGATTTCCACCCTGCCTCCTGCCTAGCTGTGTGACACACACCAAGTAAGTCCCCCGCCCCTGAGCCTGTCTTTTCTCATCTCTAAACTGGGCTGATAGCCCCACCTACTCCTCAATTGGAGGGAAATGGACTTAGCCAATGGATGTGAAAGTGCTTTATGAAGCCTTAAATGCAGTCTTTGGGGCTTGGGGAAGTTAAATAGAATCATAAAGCTGGTTTTCACTAAAAAAGTGTCCAGCACTTAAGGGTTGCTCTCCATTGTCTATGAGGGTCCAGAGACTCACAGTGAAACCAGCAAGCAAAGAGCAACCCACACCCCTCGCCATGGCGATGCTCATTCTGACCTTGGGCTTGTCCTGTGACCCTCCCTGGACTCTCTGCTCCAGAGTTCAGGGGTATTTAACAGTCAGCCACTGAGAAGCTCAGCCCTCCCTCAATGCACAGCATTAATACCCATGTGGGTTGTAAGAGGATTTCTGCCTTTGCATTACTTGGCAATATTTTGTTTAAATGAATTTATGCCCTGGATTAATATAGTTTGTGAGCTGAACTGCTTACTTGGCAAGCAAGGGGAAATGAACAGGATTTTAAGAAATCTGGTGTGAAATCAGTTTTTAGAATGAGTGTGTGCCTGGGGTGTGTGGAGCTGGACTCCGGAAGAAGCACCCTTGTTTTCCATCCCTCCCGGGCCACTTCCCAATTGGGACACTCCACCTGCAACCAAAGCTCTCCCTCTCCTCTGGAAAATAGCATTGCCAACCACAGGGTGGTGGGGCAAGATGATGCACAGTCCCTGGTGTGTAGCACCGCTCAGCTCCATGAGAGCAGACTCTGCGCCCCCGATGGGCATGTGGCACATGGGAGGCTCTCAGTGAAACTGTGTGGAATCAACAAATGAATGGTAAATGCAGTCATTTGTTGTTCTTCACAGATTCCATGTTACTTATTATATTCTTCTACTTGCTGAAATTTATTTGTAACCTCCAAATCCATACTCACGGTGCTTTCGCAGTCATTGTAAACATGTGCAGAGCAGTGAACATTTTGAGTCACCCAATGCACACGTTCCCAGCTGAGGCCAGACAAGGTGTCGCTCTACCGTCTTATCTTAGCTCTCATATGTAAACAAGTACACTGTTTTGCAGTCTACTTGGTGCCACTTTTCTTATTTTTGCACTTTTTGTTGGTGATTTTGCTATTTAAAATGACCCTATGCTGTCTAGAGTTCTGAAGCCAAGAAGGCTGTGATGTGTCTTATGGAGAAAATGAGTGTGTCAGATAAGCTTTTTTCAGGTGTGAGTTATAGCACTGTTGACCACGAGTTCAATGTTAATGAGTCAACAGTAGATATTAAATAAGGTGTCTTTACACAGAAACATAGATAAAACAAAGTTATGTGTTGGTAAATGGATGAAAAGGCCGTGAATAGAGGTTTTCAGGAACCTAACCCTGTATTTACCCTAGGAACAAGGTTTCAGTATTCACTAATTCAGTTTTGTAGAACATGATTACTGCAAATAATGAAAATTAACTGGATAGCAATAGTTATATGATTATTATTTTTTTTATTTTTCAAAAGGGAGTCTATTAGTTGGAGCATCACCCTGTTCACCAAAGGGTTGGGTTCAATCCCCAGTCGGGAAGCATACAGGAGCCACCTGATCAATAATGTTTCTTCTTCTCTCTCTCTCTCTCTCTCTCTCTCTTCCTCTCTCTCTCTCACTCTCTCATTCTCCTTCTCCTCTCTCTAAATAAATAACATGTCCTTGAGTGAGTATTAAACAAAAAAAGGTGTCAGGAAAGAGGTTGGAGTTTGGAGTTCTCTCATCTTGACCATGGTTACGAGGATCACATATGATAATGTCTGTGAAAGGTGGTTGTAAACTGTGAAGTCAGTGGATGGGCATTGTAAATGGCATCACATTAACTATAGCATGGACAATACTATTCCAGGGAAGTTGTCCTGTGCCGAGGCCTCTGGGGAGGTCCTGCCTTGGTCCATGGGGCTGAGATTGAACTTTAGGGCCTTAAGAAACTACATTGAAAGAAACAGGGGAAGTTCTAGTGGACTCCACAGGCATCACTTCCCTGCATATGCCAAAACTTGGATGAGGGCTGTTCCTGCCTACTGTCCACTCCATGTCCAGCACCCAGTCTGGGCCACCATTGTCTCTTGCCTGGACAGTGGCATGGCTGCCTCACTGCTCTCAGCCTCTCCCCTGGGTTCTCTACATCCATTCTCCACATCACCGTGACTGGCCTCCTCACTCTTCCACTTTATGCCCTTTAATGCTTCCCATTTTTCCCAGGAAACAAACCCAATGCCCTGCCTGTGACCCACGAGTCTCTGGGCAGCCAGGCCCCTGCTTATGTCTTCAGCTTCCCTAGCACCATGCTGTCCCTTACTCTCTGCTGCAGCCATACTGGCTTCCTCTCAGAGCCTTGAACGTGCTGTGCTCCTCCTGCCACAGATCCTTTGTACTTGTTAAACCTGTTTTTGTGACCCAGTCCCCCCACCTCCACCGCTTTCACCTGATCACAGCCTGCACATCTTTCAGGTCTCAGCTCAAGTCACTTCCCTGATGACCCTACCCAGGACAAAGTGGGCCCCTCACAGCCCCCACTCTACCCCACTTTCCCTTTTATTGAACCTGACACTTCATATTTATTTGAGTGACCATTTGGTAAATGACCATCTTCCCATCCCTTCCCTCAAACTTTAAACTCTATGAGGGCAAACACTAGGGCTGCCTTAGCTCACCACTGAGTCCCCAGAGCAGAGGAGAGGGTCTGGCACATTGTAGGTGCTCAATAAACACAGTAGGTGAGCAAACATCCATACCCATGCTGGCCGCTGGGGAAAATCCTATTGGACAAGATCCAGGCTCTCCCTGGCAGTTCACAAACGGAAGGACGATGAGCTGACATCTTTGGAGCCCCCAACCATATACATGGATTATCTCCTTCAATTCTCTCAACTAGCCAATGAAGTGGAGAACTAATATGTCCCCTGCTTTGGAAGAAAATGATGATGCTTCTCAGAGAGACAGGGAGAACTGACCCAAGGTCACAAGCTAAGAAGTGGCAAGGACAAGATTTGTACTCAGGTCTGGCTGACTCAGAAGCCTCTACCTCTGACCCCTCCCTTATCTTCTTACCTTTGGTTTGTCCACACCCTGTACATGACAGTTTTATATGCAAAGAGATGCATTATTAGGGGACTGAGAACTTGACCTCATGTCACAGCCATTCAGATGTTTTCTCCCTTTTGTAAAGTATATTTTTATTGATTTCAGAGAGGCAGGGAGAGGGAGAGAGAGATAGAAACATCAATGATGAGAGAAAATCATTGGCCAGTTCCCTCTTGCAGCCTCCCCTCCCCCCACCACCACCACTACCACCACTGGGGATTGAGCCTGCAACCCGGGCATGTGCCCTGATCAGGAATTGAACTATGACCTCCTCGTTCCTAGGTCAACTATCAACCACTCAACCATACCAGCTGGGCTGTTTTCTCCTTTGTATACTCTGGGTCCAAAGGCAGAGCCTCTTGCTGATTCTCTTCTTGGGGGGTGACTTGACTGGCTGCCTTCAGCATATCACTTTGCAGAAGCCAAATCTGACTGACAGATTAAGTGCCTACAGTCAGCATTGGAGGTGCTTGGGGTGGCTTTGGCCTCTGGAAGGCATTGGAGGGCCACAGGATGCTGAGATAGTAGGACTCATTTGACTCAACCCCTTATTTTACACATGGGGAAACAGAGATCCAGGAAAGGGAGTGAGTACGATTCATAACAGTAGCAAAATTACAGTTATGAAGTAGCAACGAAAATAATTTTATGGTTGGGGGTCACCACAACATGAGGAACTGTATTAAAGGGTCGCGGCATTAGGAAGGTTGAGAACCACTAAGGTCAGAGAGTTTCAAAAACAAAATGAGAAGCAGAGGCTCTGGACTTTCTGGGCACTGTTGCTCACCTTTGCCTCAAGGCCTCGCTGGCAAAATGGAAACTGGGGAAAGTTATCTCTACCAGTCCATTGTGGTACCTGAAATTTCACCATTAATTCCTTTGTCTTAGAGAAATTCTGCTAGTTCTCTAACAGAATGAAAATACTCTTGGATAGGTGAAGTGGGGAGAGAGATCCTAAATCATCAGTCAAACAATTTATTCATGTTGCCCCACATTCCCTCTCTTTCCATCTATGTCTCCATCTATCCACTTATCTGTCTCTCCAACCATCCTTATACCCATCCATCTACCTATCCATCCATCCACCCACCCATTCATCCATCCATCCATTTACCTACCAACCCTTTCATCCATGCAGCCCTTTTACCAGATTCTCACTGAACACCAATTATGTGACTGTCTCTGTGGGATAAAACAATGAGTAGGTCTTAGTTTTGGCCTCTGCAGAGCCCCCAGTATCCTGGAAGCAGCAGAGCTATGAGGCCACATTTCCCCTGCACTGTGAGGACCACACTAAGGGAGGTGTTCACAGCTGGGCTTCACAAGCAGAAAGAATCTACTGACCCTCACCCTGAGTTCTTCATTCCAGCTCTTGCTGTGTGTGCTTGGGTAAGGCCACTCCCCTTTGGACTCAGTGCACCCATCTGTGATGTGGGCAGATTGGACTAGATTCATGTTTCCCAGACGCCAGTCATTCATACACCTCCCTCCACACCTGTAGATTAGATCACCTGCACTAAAAAGTACTTAATGTCTTTATTCAAATGAGCTCACTTTTTTTTTAAACCTAAATAAATTTTAGAATGAAACCTTATTGCTACCATAATGGGAAAATATGGTAGTAGCTGTTATAAATAAAAAGTAACTGTAAAAATAATTGTTAAAAAGGAGGCAAACTGCCAGGTGGTTAAATTCTAGGTAGACATTGCTTCCCACTAGTGTGGTTAAATTCTAGGTAGACATTGCCTGTTCTTGGTTAGGAGAGAACTTAGCAAGTATTAGAGAGGTGATCAAGTCACCTCAGACTCTCCCCTGGAGTGTTTTCCTGCAGTGTGCCTCAATATCATGGAGTGATGGTGGGGATGAGGGTCGCCCCTAAGGGTCTGAGTATAGATGCCACTCTTGCCCAGGAGAGGAAACATTGCCCTGGAGGAAGCTTCAGTTCACATGCTGTCCTGGCCACTCCCTTCTGAGCCCTTTGCATGTGCCCTGGGCCTGACCCCTCCTGAGAGGTCACACCTCTCCTGTAGGCCTCCCAGAAGGGTCAGGAAGCTGTGAGCCAGATTCTGTAACTCAAACTGGGTGGTATCTACTTCAAATCCTGCCTGAGGAGGGAAACCAATATGGAAATCTGAAGCCAGCCCATCGGTGCTCAGCAGGCGTCAGGTGCAGCCCATCACTCGGAGAGGGCCCTGACCTTTTCCAGGTTTACCTTCGGTCGCCAGACTTCTCTACCCAGTCTCTATCACCCCTCACCCAGGGTCCCTAAAGCCCATGACGGTATAGGGTCCCCAGGGTGTGGTCTTTCTGAATTTCCCTGTGGCATTATCAGGTCTGATCAGAAAACAATATGTCTCTTAGATATGCCAATGCCTGAAGTGTCTCACTAACTCTTCATGCCCCTGGAAGGCAGGTGATCTGGCAGATGGAGCCAGAAGGTCCGGGGTTTGGGTTACCTTGTGTTCTGATGGCTCCCCGCACGTCCTCACCTCCGGGTTTGGGGGGTTGCTGCAGCAACATTAACATCAAGGGTATTATTTACTTGAAAAAATGTTCCATTTTGGACTCAGATTTCAGAAGGATATTTGAAATACTAAAGCTGCTGCCAAATCTGTTGAGGACAGAGAAAAGGCCTTGTCCAGCTGGGGCCCATGGTAGGGAGGGGTGGTCTTTGCAGCCCCCAGACCCCACTCCCAGCTCTGAACAGCCAAGTCAGAAAAGCCCAGAGGGGCGGGGTGTGGGGGGAGGTTAAAAACACAGCTTTGGGTTTGCCTTAGAAAGTGCTTTTCCTCTCCAGGTAATAGGTATATTCTCTCATGCAGTTCTTGCAATTCTGATCTTCCTTCCTTCCTTCCTCCCTTCCTCCCTTCCTCCCTTCCTCCCTTCCTCCCTTCCTCCCTTCCTCCCTTCCTCCCTTCCTCCCTTCCTCCCTTCCTCCCTTCCTCCCTTCCTCCCTTCCTCCCTTCCTCCCTTCCTCCCTTCCTCCCTTCCTCCCTTCCTCCCTTCCTCCCTTCCTCCCTTCCTCCCTTCCTCCCTTCCTCCCTTCCTCCCTTCCTCCCTTCCTCCCTTCCTCCCTTCCTCCCTTCCTCCCTTCCTCCCTTCCTCCCTTCCTCCCTTCCTCCCTTCCTCCCTTCCTCCCTTCCTCCCTTCCTCCCTTCCTCCCTTCCTCCCTTCCTCCCTTCCTCCCTTCCTCCCTTCCTCCCTTCCTCCCTTCCTCCCTTCCTCCCTTCCTCCCTTCCTCCCTTCATCCCTTCCTTCCTTCCTTCCTTCCTTCCTTTCTTCCTTCCTTCCTTCCTTCCTCCAGGCTGGTGTTCAACTAACTAGCCTGGTCAGGAGAGCCGTGTAGGTTATTTATAGCTTGTGGCCCTCTTGGTACATGCCATGGCCATACTACTTGTCAAATATTTTAAATCTCCTGTATTCAAAAATATTTATTGAGCACACACTGTCAAGCCCTGGGACACCTCAGTGTCCAGACATGGTCCCTCCCTCAAATGCTTGTGGTCCACTGCAGAAGGAGATGTACCCCCGACTGCAGTGCAAGGATTGTTGTGGTGGAGATCCAGCCATGGTGGCTGCTGTGGGAGCTGGAGGAGGGTACCCTCACATCATGGCCAGAAATGAAGCAGATATTTTGGAAAAGTTACCCAGAGAGTGAAATTCCACACCCCCGACTTTTATTAAATCCCCTATTGACCGAGCAGGAAGGTACCTGAGAGATCTTTGAAACTAGTATTCCCTCCCAAAGTGGGTTCTGAGGAATGCTAGTTTTGTGGTGTGTCAGTAGACATTACTCAAAGAAATGTTCCAAGGTCAAGGCAGTTTGGGAAATGCTGAGTCAAGCAAAAAAAACTAAGCTGGTTTCTATGCTGCAGGACTTCTCAGAGCCTTGATCTATTTAGTCATCGCTTTCTGAAATCTATAAGGAAGGCATGAAACACGGTGCCGTGTTTTCAGGAGCCTCTCAAAAGACTAGTGCTCCCTGGTGTCACCTGGGAAACTCTAATCTAGTTCAACTCCCTTGTTCACAGATAAAGGAAACTGAGGCCCAGAGAGTGGCTGGCACTTGCCCAATGTTTTACAGGGAGCAGGGGGCCAAGCGAGGACTAAAACCCAGGCCTCCTTCCCTTCAAGAAGGCTCTTTAGGGTGTGTGGTTTGGGCTTTGAGTGCTAGTGGCACATGAGAAGAGTGGGATCCATGTGGGCTGAAGCAGTCCTGGAAGGATTCCTGGAGGAGGTAGTATATGAGCTGGAAAGTCTAGGGCCCCTGGTTGCCATTGACTCATGACTTTATTGTCTAAACCAGTGGTTCTCAACCTTCTGGCCCTTTAAATACAGTTCCTCATGTTGTGACCCAACCATAAAATTATTTTCGTTGATACTTCATAACTGTAATGTTGCTACTGTTATGAATCGTAATGTAAATATCTGATATGCAGGATGGTCTTAGGCGACCCCTGTGAAAGGGTCATTTGACCGCCAAAGGGGTCGCGACCCACAGGTTGAGAACCGCTGGTCTAAACAGTAGTACCACTGCGAATCAGATATACACTCACTGATGCCCAGTTTGCCTGGAAAGGACTTCAGGCTGGGCAAGGCTTCCCACCAGAGAGAGATTAGTCCCTGAACTCACAATGGATGCAAGCACTTGCAAGTGCGTTTTCCAGGTCCTCTCTTCCTGGCAGCCTTGCCTGACTGCACCGCAACCTCTAAGTCAAAATGATCTCTCACCCAAAGTCTTACCCTGGGTGTCATTTTCTTGTGAGTTTTGTTTTCAGCCAGTGTGAGAGCAGAGCTGGTGGTTTAGTCTTCTTTGTTACAGTTAATGTTTATCAGGAATTCACTGCGTGCCGGGCTCAGCACTCAGTGTTTCCCCTTCTCATTTACCTTCTCCACTCAGTCGCTGTTTCTAACCTCATTTTATGGAGGAGAAAACTGAGGCTCAGGAGGTTGCAGTGACTTGCTTGAGAACATGGACCAGTAAATGGTGCAGAGACTCGAACCCAGGCCTTCGTGTCTCTTTAAGTATCTGGCTTGAGAAATTGGACAGAACTGAGTCATGGATAACCTCACAAGCATCCTGCTCTCCCTGGGGTAGTTGATCTGAAGCCTGGTCTCTCCTGTGTCTACAAGGCAGGAGTTGGGGCCCCTGCCCGGCAACCATGCTCCACGCTCAGCACTGTCTGAGCTTGTTGACTGTAAGAGGATCCAGGGTGTGTGCCCTTCTACACCTGCAATGTAGAAGGGCAAGAATCATAGACTGACAGCTGGCATGGCCCCCAGGCTCCCGTACCCACTGCCCCTGTGTCCGACTTGCCCAAGACCTTTAGGAGTCCTGATTTCACTCTATCTCATGTCGCTCCAGAACTTTCCATGCTGGGGGCCCGGCAGTTTTTCCACCAATTACCCCCATCTCAACCCCTCACCTTTATTTATGGACAGAAAACTTGGACCCAGGGTTCACAGCTGTTGTCCGTGTGGATGAAATTTAACAGTGGTGACACCCAAGAAGCAGCCTGCCTTGGTTTAGACCAGGGGCTGGGGTCTTCTTTCTTCCATAATTAAAAATTCACCAGTGAAGACAGATTGCTCATCAATCTTTCATCCCAACAGTTCCCGCTGGAGAAGAAAGGGGCACCGGCCTCACTGCCCACAGCCCAGGACCTCGCTCATGTGTGTGAGTTCAGGGCCTTGTGTGTGGAGCAGGCAGGCCCACCCAACCCGGGAAGGCCCCTTGAATATCACAGGGCACTGGGTGTGACAGGTGGCCAATGCTGAGCTTTCTGCCTCCCATAACCTGAGACGTCAGGAAGAGGCCCACACACAAAGGGTCAGAAAGTGAGTGTGTGGAGCAAAACAGTCAGGAGGCGTTTGAATAGCCACATGGCTAGTCTTATCCGATTGAAACTAGGGGAGATGCACACTTAAAGCTGCTAAGAGAGTAGATCTTAAATGTTCTCACCACAAAAAAGAAATGGTAATGCTGTGATGTGATGGAGGTGTTATCATTACTAAGTATATCAGATCAATACATTTTACAGCTTAAACGTACACAATGTTATATGTCAGTTGTACCTCAATAAAACTGAAGAAATATATATACTCCATGTTTTAGCCAAGTGGGAAAAGTTAATACAAACAAGCGAACGGTGGCATAAGGTGCTTGAGGACCTCAGCACAGGGCCAGCCTTGTCGGCAATGCTAGTTATTATTGTCGATGGTGTTGCCTCTGCCTCAGAACTCACCAACTGTGTTGCTCTGAGGATGTTAGGTAACTTCTCAGGGACTGAATTTGCTAATGGGTAACACGGGAATCTTAACAGTGCCCGCCTCAGGAAGTTGGGGTGAGGTGTGAATGAACCGGGGATCCCTTGATGTTGTAAAATCCAGTAAACCCAGCCTGACATCAGTCGCCTGCCACAGCCAGGCCCTCATGTGTCCTGGGCCAGGAGGAAGGGACAGCCTGGCGGACAGACAAAGCACTGGCTCTGTCACTATCTGCTTGTGTGGCCTGTGCAAGCCCCACCCATTTCCTGGCCTCAGTTTTCCCGTCTGACCAAAGCAGGTACCAGAGCAGATGATTTCCTGGGTCACTTCCGACTCTGGGTTCCACGAAACCCTGCATGTGGTTGCCTCTTGTCAGGCTCGTGCTTTTCCCAGAAGAGATTTGGGGAGGGGAGCCCCCCGCTGGCCACATTGTGCGTCCTGTGACAGCTGTGTCAGCCTCATGCCGGCAGCTGTGCTCCCGGACCTCTGGGAACCTGGGCTGGGCTGTCTTTCCCAGAATGGAACAGCCTGCCTCCCCAGTGAGAGGAATTTGAAGGGTGTCTAGTGGAAGAGAACAGGCAGAGGCAGTGAGGGGGACTCAGGACCTGGGCTAAGCTCCAAATGCTGGGGGCAAGGGCAGGGGTAGGCACTGGGGGATATGGCAGAAACCTGGAGTTCAGGCCAGGTGAGCAGGATAGAGGCTCAGCACCAACTAAGAGTCCTTGGGGTAGAACTGAGCTCCTGACACTTGCAGGGACCTGGTTAGCCTTGCCTTGGGGTCTGAGGTTCCTGTGGGTGAACAGAAACAGGACCACTGTGCTAGACATCTGCCATTTGCCCCTTGAGACTCACTCTCCACCCTTTCACCCCACCTGTGCCCCAGGAGGTGTCTTGTATGCATCAGTGCCCTGCTCCCTCTCTGGCTTCCTGTTGACTTTGACCAATGTGGAGCTCTGGCAAGATATAGAGCAGTGATGGTGAACCTTTTGAGCTCGGCGTGTCAGCATTTTGAAAAACCCTAACTTAACTCTGGTGCCGTGTCACATATAGAAATTTTTTGATATTTGCAACCATAGTAAAACAAAGACTTATATTTTTGATATTTATTTTATATATTTAAATGCCATTTAACAAAGAAAAATCAACCAAAAAAAATGAGTTCGCGTGTCACCTCTGACAAGCGTGTCATAGGTTCGCCATCACTGGCTTAGA
>NW_005361955.1:4270103-4284166 GCF_000412655.1 Myotis brandtii
CCATCTTGGCTGACAGTTAATTTGCATAAGGATATGCTGATTAGCCAATGGGAAGGGTAGCGGTCGTATGCTAATTACCATGTTTCTCTTTTATTAGTGTAGATATTTAAATGCCATTTAACAAAGAAAAATCAACCAAAAAAATGAGTTCATGTGTCACCTCTGACATGCATGTCATAGGTTCGCCATCACTGATATAGAGTGAGGGGGGAGAAACGTTAGGGTATTTAGTCTCTCAGCTCGCTCTCTCCCTCAGAGTCACCTTGAGTTGGCTGCATGCCTTGACCACAGGTAACAACTCTGTCGAGGTCTCTTCCACGCAGCCCTCTCTGTGCCTGGGTCTGGAAACCATTCTCTCCTCCCACCCCCTTCCAGACTAGGGGTGGTAGCAAAGGAACCCTCACTTCTCCTCTCCTGCCCATGCCTTTGTCAAGATGTCCTTTATTAAACCCTCAGGACTCTGTCTGATTCATCTCCACAGCTGCAGAGCAGGAATGTTGGAAAGGGACCTTGGAGAGGGGGCAGCCGGGCTCCCCATCTAAACTTTGTCTGGAGTCTGCCCCAATCTTCTTTCCCTTGATTTCTCCAAGGGACTGTCCTGGCATTCTCCCTCCGGACTTCTCAGTTTATGTGTCTGGAGCAGGAAAAGGGAAGGGAGGGTGGGAGCCCAGGCACCTTTTGGGTAAAAGGTGAACATGCTGGGCTTCCAGGTCAAGGGCAGACACCAGAGCAGGGGCTGAACTCCAGGCAGGGGGCAGAGGGAGATGGCAGACAGGTTGGGATAGAGGAGCATTTGTGGGCCTACAGGGGTAGCCCATGTGGATCCAGCCCTGCTGGCACTCGGCCCAGAGGTGCAGCGCTCCCCAAGGGATTCAGAAAGTGAGACTAATACATGAAATCCCTTGGTTTCTAAATATTGGGATCAGTTCAAATATTAAAATTTTAACCAAATATTAAATTTGAAACAGCCAGATCTGGATCCCTGGCCACCAGTTTGTGACCTATAAAATACAAGCCCTTCTGATGGGCCTTTCTGATCTCTTTGCTTGTAGGTTTCCCACACCTGGAGCCAGACTGAAAGCAGCCCAGGAGACAGGTGAGTGTTTGAGCAAGACCCTTGGTTCACCTGGGCGGACTCAGGCTCCCTACCCATAGCTGTGGGAACACTTCAGCGTCGTTAGTGGCTCCAGAGCTGTTAGTGGTTTGCAAACCACCTGTCTGTACAGTCAACCACCCCCTATCTTCCCACCCCTGCTGCTCCGACCACCTTTCCAATACTGGAGCTCTCAGCAGCCACTCCCCAAAACCTGTGGGCCTGTAGGTATTAGGGAGGAAGAGGGAAGCTCCAAGCTGATTGGAAGCTGCAGTTTGGACGTATTTCCTGCATGTATGACTTTGCCCCTTTCCAGTCCCCACAGAGCCTGGGTGTTGTCATCTTTACTTCGGTGTGATATTCCACCAAATAGAGGTGCACTTGGATTAGTAAATGTCCTTTTGAGATAAAGAGCAATGTTTCTGTGCGGACTGGCTCTCATATCAATCATTCATCCTTTAGTATCTTTTAACACCATCATGGAAGTTTTGTTTGTTTGGGGAGGGGGTACTTGAGAAGGAGGAGTAATGTGCCCAGGGCCTGAGCCCAGCCTGGGAGCCTGAAGAGGCCTGTCCCCTGGGAGCTTAATGACTGTGAGTCCATCCATTTACAAATGAACATTTGGGGACACAGCCCCCCTTGCCTGGGGCACTGCCTGGGAGTTCTGCCAGTGGCCCGGGGCTCCTACTTCCCCAGCAACATCTAAGAAATTGTCCTTCACGGTGTGTGCTTGTGTGGACCTGGCTTCATTCCTAGGTGGAATAAGCTTGCTCCTGTGTTTGATAGAATAGAGCCTTCCCCAACCAGTGCCCCTCCCCATGACCTGCCATAGCACCCAAATTGCCACCATCTGTGTCACTCCTTAGGAGCAGATGAGAATGCTTTAAAAGCTTCCATCAAAATGTCATCTGTAGGTTAGTAGTGGTTATTTCTAAGTTATGAGAATATGAGCAATTTCGGTTTTCTGTTTTCTAAGTTGGTTTTCTGTTTTCCAAGTTTTATGTAATAAGTATGTGTTACTTTATCCCCCAACCCCCACCCCCGAATGCTACCTGGAGTGGTCCAGCAACCCATGGGCACCCATGTCCATTGTAGAAATTGTCTGACCAGAATGGCCCCAGCAGAGAACAGGTTTTGGGGAACTGGGACATGGAACAGGTAACTTTTGATGGAGAAGTAAAAGGTGATACTCAGGAAGGAATAAAGATCTATCAAAAGTGAATGTGGCCTCCCCCTCTGATTTTCCTGTGGTCATGAGCTAAAGAGACAAATTATTTTCTGAAAATAATGTGGACTTGGTTTGTCCCTTTGTTAAACTGCTTATCACCTCAGAATATAATTGTTTCTCCCTCTCCCCACTCTGCTCCTCCAAGAGCGGGGCCCTATCTACTCTGCATTTCCAGGGCTCAGCAAGGTGGTAATTGTATGGGAACTTATATTTGCTGAGTCCCTGTCCCATGATAGGCACAGAGCTAAGGATGTGATGGGAATCTCTTACTTCAGTTCATCCTGAGAACAAAACAGAATGCTTCTCCCCATTCTGCAGGTAAGGAGACTGAGGCTCAGAGAAGTGAAGCAATTTGCCCAAGGTCACAACTGGTGAGAGGCTGGATAGGAACCCATGTCCATCTGACTTCAAAGACCTAATTTTTTTCCACCACATGCCTGTGAGAGCAACGTCACTTTTTTAAAAGGTTGGAAAATACAGATAACAATTGATTCACAGTTTTACGTCGTTGCCACAGGGTTTTATTCCTCTTTTTAACTATCTATGCTTGCTCTGACCTGCTACTACATTCTTCTCTAGGCTGTCACACCACTGTGGCTCTTCTCAAACAGTCAGTGCGTCAGTGAGAATTTGTGATCCAGATGAGCAGGCGGAGGATCACCTGGTGGGGTCAGGTGGGCCTTGTTAGCTCATGTGCCTGTGAGGCACACACCAGCCCTGCCTCCTCCCAGCCCTGCACACCCAGTGCCTCACGTTGCCAGTGAGATCAGAAGGTGGAACAGGACATCTGGGCTGGATCTAGGAGCCATCCTGGAGTCGTCCTGTCCCCACAGACCCTGTCCTAGGGTAGTGTGGTATAATGGTTAAACTCTTGGTGGTAGAGCCAGGGAAAACTGCATTTCAGTCCTGACTGCTTCATTCCCAAACTGTATGGAGCCTTGGACAAGTGAGTGACAGTACTTCTCTGTGCCTCAGTTTCCCAATCTGTAAAATGCATACCCACTCTATCGAGTGTTGTGATTATAGCCAGACCACCTCCTTCCCTTTCCTTTCAGGCTCTAACCTGAAGGGCAACTATCATAGCCAGGGATGGATATCACTTTCTGGCATTGACTATAGCCATATAACGTAGGTTTTCTTTGTTCTTCCTTTTGTATTTTTTTTAAAGATGTCTAAAATTACTACATAGATTCTAGGGAGCTTTTAATATGTGTGATTAGAAGTTGTTACACCCCCAACGTGGCATAACTTTATAGAACATTTTAGGAATTTAAAAAATGTTTCTCTTTCAAAATGTGAGTAATCAGTAATTCCACTTTTAGTGAATATGCCCTGAGGAAATAGCCCAAGACACATACTAAGATTTACCTACAGAGATGTTTATGGAAGCATTGTTTTTTATCAGTGAAAAACAGGGAACACCCTGAGTGCAATAGCAGGGATTGGGGATGCCCTCATGGCACATGTAGATAGTGGAAGGTTCTAGGCAGCCATTGTATACGATGGTTGAGATGAATTTTTTTAAAAATATATTTTATTGATTTTTTACAGAGAGGAAGGGAGAGAGATAGAGAGTTAGAGAGTTAGAAACATCGATGAGAGAGAAACATCGATCAGCTGCCTCCTGCACACCCCCTACTGGGGATGTGCCCGCAACCCAGGTATATGCCCTTGACCGGAATCGAACCTGGGACCTTTCAGTCCCCAGGCCGACGCTCTATCCACTGAGCCAAACCGGTTTCGGCAAGGTTGAGATGAATTTTTAATAACGTAGGGGGAAATATTCAGATTCCAGTGCTAAGTGAAAAGGCAAATTGCCAAAACTAATCCTAACTACATTTTTAAAAATAGGTAGAAAGGAACATAAGTAAGCAAAGTAGAAAAAGGAGAGAGAGAATGAGAGGGTGGGGAAGTGTGGGAGGGTAACAGGTAAGTTATTTTCTTCTTTGTGCTTTTCTGCATTTTCTATATCCCACAGTGGGATGTTCACTGTGTATATTATTATCACAAAGAGTAGTTATAGTTAAAAAAATTCTCTGCCCCCACCATATGCATGTATGTGTGCCAGTCAGCAATATATAGTGGCATTTTCCACTCAAAAGAGTTCTTTTTCTCAAAACGTTTTTTATCCAAAGCCAATGCCAATGTCATGTGGTCTTCCATCCCTAGAACTGTCTTTGGGGTCTGTATTAGTTTGCTAAGGCTGCCATAACAAAATACCACAGACTACGTGGCTTAGGCAAAAGGAATTTATTTCCTCACAGTTCTGGAAGCTAGAAGGCCAAGATCAAGATGTTGGCAAGTGTGGTTTCTTCTGAGGCCCTTCTCCTTGGCTTGTAGATAGCAACTTTCTCCCAATGTCCTCACATGTTCTTCCCTGGTCTGTGTTGTCTATGCCCTAATCTTTCCTTCTTATAGGGCCATCAGTCATATTGGATTAGGTCCACCCTAATGACCTCATTTTACCTTAATCACCTCTTTAGAGACTGTCTCCAAATACAATCACATTCTGGGCTGCTGGAGTTAGGGCTTCAACAAATGAATTTTGGGGTCACAACTCGGCTCATAATAGGGGCAGCCTGCCTACTTCTGGTGACTGTGGCTATCTATTTTGCAGAGTACTGAGCTTGAAGCTTGAGTAGGAGCAGGGGAATATAGATGAAGAAGACATTGTCTCTGCCTAGAGGTCCCCAGGGAAGTATAATGCAGACTCCTAATGCAAGGAGTATACCCCCCTCTCTCCAGCAGGACCCAGAGAAAAAGTATAACCCTTCCTAGCTTAGCCCATCCATCACCAATTGGCTGCTGAAGGTTAGAGCAAAAGAGTTCAGTCCACAAAAATTAATTTTACTAAAAAACTCTCATGTACTTCTACTATGCTAAGTAGTGAGGTAGCTATAAATAATTAAATCATTCAAATGGACTTCAAAAATAATTTTTCTTAGCATCAACTCAAAAACTATTTTGATTTATAAAATCAATGGTGGAGAGAAGGAATAGGATGAGCAAGTCAGGTATGGAAAGTGTGGTTTTTGGGTTAGTGGAAGCAATGCTGATTATGTCAGTGGGTAATGAGAGAAAAAGTTACTGAGAGTGATAGGGAGAAGCTGATGCAGGCATCCAGTGGCAAGCAGGCACCTTAGATTTAAGGTGAAAGGTAATAGGGAGCCATAGCAGGTTCTTGAGCAAAGGTGGAACAGAATGAGAACAGAGCTAAGAGAGACTGCAGCAGAAAAATCTAGTTAGGAGGCTTTGCAGAAGTGCTGGGATGAGGTACTAGATATATAAATGGCACTCCAGAGGAAGATTTGGGAAGATGTTATTAGTGCTATTTCATTTTTCTGGGCCTTTGTTCATGCCTTTTCCTCTAATTCACGCCCAATCTGGTAAACTCCTAAGCACCCTTTAAGGCCCCATTCATGGAGCCTCTCTGCCCTGAAGCTTTTCTTGACCTCCTAGGAAGTCACTCCTTCTCTTGGGCTTCCCCCACATTAGAGCACTGGCATACTATATTATGGGGATCTGACTACACATCCTCCTGTTTGCTCTGGACCTCACTCAGCTGAGAAGAGGCCACTGGCCTGAGACCCAGTGTTAGGGCTCAGGCTGGGTCCCAGGACTGAGCCCAGGATCTTGGAGTTGTGGAGGGGATGGATGATTGAGAAAACCTGGCCCCACAATGCATGGCAGCTTGGTTTCAGCATTTTCCTCTGATTCAGCAAAATCTCTTTTCTCGGCACCTTTCCTGGAAAACTGACAATTGATCATTATTCCTAGAGTTTTGCTTGGTACTCACTTTTTATTTCTTGCTCAAATGTCCTGGGACTTCCTGCCCTGGTAGAGGTTCACACAGGAGTAACCTAAAAAACATGTGATGGGTCTGCTCCATCCACCTCTCAGATGACTCTGGGACACAGTTCAGTAGGTATTAGCGTTCTCCCATTCTGCAGATAACAAAACTGAGGCTCACAGAGAGGAGGCACTTGTCCAAAGTCACACAACTCAGAAATGGGAGAAACAAGACTAAACCCAAGTAAGGAGTTTCCATGTCCAGTGCATTTTTCTCAATCGTGTTTTTTGTCTTTAATTTCTTAGTAACTTTTGAAGTAAATGGTCTGCCACATTTTGCTTTCAGAGCATCTGTTTGTTACCTGCTACCAAAGTATGTTTTTTATAAGGGTTTAAACTGTATAGCCCTTTGTGATTCCTTCCACATCTATGTAATAAGCCTATATCAACCAGCTGCAAAGCAAGAGATTCCACGAGATATTATATCATTTGTATGAAACCTTTCCCTGCACCTGGCCAGTTTTCTTGGCGGCATATATTTATTCATTTGATAAATATTTATTAAGCCGAGTACTGGGAATACAGCAGCAAACCAAGCGGCTGTGGTCCCTGTCCTCAGAGAGCTGCAATTCTACTAAGGGAGATGGATGATAAGCAATTACAGTCACGTATAATACGCCAGAAAGGCTCTCGGGGAGAATAAAGCCAGCGAGAGGAGAGAGAGGAGGGGAGGGGCTGGAGGCTGGGCAGGGAAGACCTCTCTGAGGAGGTGGCCTTTAGGACTAGAATGAAAGGAATGAGAACCTAGAACATTCCAGGAAAAAGGAAAAGCATAGCACTAAGGCAGGTAAAGGCTTGGGCTTTCTGGGGAATATGGAGGAACCAGGATGGCAAGAAATAGAGCAGGGAGCAAGTGGTAGGAAGTGAGGTCAGGGAGAGAGGTGAATTGTCAGACAGATAGTGAGGACTTTGCTTAATTTCAGGTGGGATGGGGGCATGTGAGAACTCAGGCAGGGGAGTGACTTGGGCTGGCTTGCCTTAACGGAAGCCCCCTGGTTACCTGCTGCAGTCCTATCTCATAGCTTTCTGGAACTTCCCTACCTAGTTCTCAGTATCTTCCATGAGCCCCTGGGAGGGGAAGTTAGGAGAGAGGAAAGCACATCTCTTGAGCAGTTGCCATGTGCAAGTGCCATGCCTGGAGCTTTGTGGGCACTACTTCACTTGAGACTTGCACCACTTCTGAAAGGGGTGGGCATCGCTCTCTCCATTTCACATGCAGGCAGACTGAGGCTCAGAGAGGCCAGATAACTTACCCTGGATGACCCAGTCAATAAGCACCCAGAGCAGGATGGGAAGCAGTGTCCATGGGACCGCAAGCCCGAGTCTGGAGTCTGCCTCCTGCTGCCCGGTGTGCACGCCCTCAGGTGTGGTCTGTAAGGCTGGCGCGACATTGATCCTGAGCTAGTCTCTCAGCTGCTCCTTTCTCCTCCATTGTCTTTGCAACCCTAGGGGCCTGCTCTCCTGAAATGCAGTTCACATTGGACTCCACTTGGGGAATCCCTTGGGCAAATCTTGGGAAAGCCCAAGGTCCTGGAAATGCCCCTAAATGAGGCCACTCAAAAACTAAGCAAAGGGCCCTAGCCAGTTTGGCTCACTGGATAGAGCGTCGGCCTGGGGACTGAAGGGTCCCAGGTTCGATTCCGGTCAAGGGCATGTACCTTGGTTGCAGGCACATTCCCAGTAGGGGGTGTGCAGGAGGCAGCTGATCGATGTTTCTCTCTCATCGATGTTTCTAACTCTCTATCCCTCTCCCTTCTCTCTGTAAAAAAATCAATAAAATATATTCAAACAAACAAACAAAACTAAGCAAAGAAAATGAGCAGCTTTAAGAGTCCAGAGGACAGAACTGATTGGTCAAGGCTAGAAGGAAGGCTTGGGCCAGAGCCTAGAATAGTGGAATCTTTTCCTAAGGATAGATGCATAGATAAATAGATGAGAGAGACATAAAAAGGGAAAAAAGGGGGGACAGGGAGAAACAAAGGAACCAGGAATGGTCAGAGAGGGTAGGCTGAGTCACAGCTTTTTCCGGACCTGTAATGAGTCCATTGGGAATGTGAGATGACATCAGAAGCAGCACAGTGTGGGGGGTTGAGAGGGAGGGAGCTCTATGGGGTCATTCACTGTCTGGCCATGAACTCACCCATGAACAGACCAAAGGCACTGTAGTGTCCCAGTGATAGTTACCTCTCAGCCCTGAAACATCAAAAGATGCTGAAATTTCAAGTGAGTTCTGCTGTTCGTTATGTTGTGAATTTTATACCGATTCCCATTAAAACAAAACCAAAAACCTGGTAGGCAAAGGAGTTAACTCTCATAGGGTTCACCTTCAGCTACCTGGAACTCCCTCTGCAGCCCCTCCCCTTGCATAACGGTCAGAGGGCCTTCCTCCACGCTGTCCAGTGACATTTTTGTGTTGGCAAATGGTTTACGTCCGCCCTCACCAATGACCTTTAGTTATATGTTCTTTAATTTAGTTTAGTACTTTAATTTTCTACCTCATTTTACCCACACTTGCGAAGATCCCAGTTTCAGTCAGCCAGGCCTGCCAAGAGGCTCGTAGTAGCAGGACTGATCAATGCCGGGAGGCTGCTTGCAGCTGCCAGAGCCGCAGTCCTGGGTGGGGGTTGGCTGCGGGCTCTGCAGCAGTGGCTCTGTCCGCCTCTGATGCTGGCAGCCAGAGCTCCGGACAGCTGCTCGCCCTGCAGAAGAGCCCAGGCCACCGGAGAGGTTTGCTCCTCTGTCAGCGCTGGCCCAGGACACACGTAGAAAGGTAAGTGAGGGGCTGCAGGTGCTGTGGACAATGGAGACTGGGAAGGAGCCATGGGCTCTGAGACTTCTAGAAAAACAAAGCTGATAAAGCTGTTGCTGCTGAAGTTGAAAGAGGAAATAGCTCAAGAGCTATTCCTGGTGATTCTATGAAGTAGCAGCAGGACTTGGCTCTGTCTACACTTGAGGTGGCCCAGAATTCTGGGGAAGGAAGGTTGCTATTGGCTTGCACCCAAAGCAAGGCGGTTATAGGACTTCCCCGAAGGACCTGCGCTCCTTCCCTCATTCTTTGCCAGGACCATATACATGCCAGGCTCCCTGCTGGGTACTAGGGGGTTCGAGGAGCACTAGAATGAGGCCTCTACCTAGAAATACTCCTAGTTTTGCCAGGAGGATGGTTGTTCAGATAACTGTAGTGTCATGTGATATATGAAAGGAGAGGGTCTGTCCAAGTCAGGAAGAGGTTAACTGGAGTGCTAGAGAGTATTTTTCAGATAAGGGACCATTTGGGTTGGGTCTTGAAGGATGAGTAAGAGTTCCTCAAAAGGCAGCCAAGATGTTATGGACATACAAAAATATAATAATGTGTGTTAATGGGCTCATCAGGCCTGAGCAGAGGCTACAGAAAACAGAAGAGTCCGATAGGGCCATATCATGAAAGGCCTCAAATGCCAGGTAAAGGTGTTTTGACTCAGTCTTGCAGGTAGGTAAGAGGCACTGAAGACTTTAAAACAGTGGTGTGACGTGGTCATTTTTGCATCTTAGAAAACTCAATTTACTATAGCACGGACAGGGTGAGGAGAAATACCGGAAGATCCTGAAGAGAAAAACGTGACCTCAAAGTCATGGAAGCCAAGGCTTTAGACTGAGACCGTGCAGTCAGGAGGTGGTAACAGGAGGCAGCACTGTTCTTTTCTAAGGTTGAGTGGCAAGGCTGGTGAAGGATCAACTGTGAGGGAAAAGGAGGGCAGCGCACTGGGTGGGCAATAGGGCCTCTTGATGAGAGGGGAGATGAGGGAGAGAGGAGGTAATGAACTCTGTGGGAATATCTCTGGAGGTTCCTAGTCAAAGCTGGATTCCTATTACTCCACATGTGGACACGGAACTTGTGATATCAGCCATCAGTCAGACAGCAAGATCTTACCCTGAACCTACTGTGTGCTTAGCCTCATATTGGGAATCATATTGAGTACAAATATGAAAAAGAGGTGTCACATCCCCACTGTGGGCTTATTTTCCAAATATTGAAAGGGAATGCAACTGTGCAGAGCCTAAGCTTGAAGTTGGGCATTTAGAATGACCTCATGTCTTGGCTAGATGCCAGGAGACCCTGGACAGGGTGGCAGAGGGTCAGGGGAGGGGTGAATAGAGACTAGTTAATTGAGCATTGCCTCTCCCCACCATTGACCCTTCTTCTAGGAGGCCAGAGATTCTGCTTGGCTTTGGAAAAGACCTTAAGGTTAGTAGGAAGCCCCAGTGCTGGCGGTGTGGGGGATCTCCCAGGTCAAAGTCACCAGAACAGACAATTCCATTGTACTGTGCTTGGCATTCCCCTGTCTGGACATATTCAATCCTCACACAAGAGGATCAGAGAGGCAAATCATCTAGCTAGTGTCACACAGCCAGTGCATAGAACTGGGTTCCTGCCCAAGCCTGGCCAACTAGGGTGTAGGGTTTCTCCTCTCCCTATACTGACCACCACACTAGTGATGCACTTCAGTCTCTGGGTGAATTGAGACAGTACATTTAAAAACAGTTGGAAATTCATCCCAGAATTATCAAAATAGAGGGGTGTGTGTGTGTGTGTGTGTGTGTGTGTGTGGGTGTGTATAGAATCCTTCATCATACTTACATTTATTGAGCACCTACTATGTGCCAGGCCTTGGGGATATAGCAGTGACTGAGACCGACATTGGCCTGGCCCTCAGGGAGTCATGGGTGGGCATATGGGGAAGGTCTTTTACATAGCAGATATGTACAAACACAAGCACACACATAGGCATGCCTTGGTGTTCTAAACCAATGTTAGGAGGATAGACACATTCACCTCACCCAGACACACACAAATACATGCCCCCATGCTCACACTCACAATATCCACAGCTTCGTGCACACCTGTTCACCCACAGGAGTTACCTAAGGAGAGGGATCTAGAACTATAGCCTAATACGGTAGCAGGAAGATTTGAAGTGCCGCCTGCCCTACTTCTCCACAAAGGCCATCGCAGGATCTCAGTGCAGGCTCCTATATCCACCCCCCTCCTCCCACCAGTCACAGCTGAGCTCCTGGAGCTAGATGGTGCAGACTGCAGCTTTGCCCAGGGACTTTGCTGAGAGTCGTCATCACCATCTGTTAAACATGGGCATAGGCACTTGGTGTGCATCGTCTCCTATCACCTTTACTCCAGCCCTGGAGGTTGTTACCTCCATTTTATAGGTGAGGAAACCAAGGCTTTCAATACTGGGGAAGCCAGACAAAATATACCTGGGGACTTCAGTCTGCAGCCTCTCCTGGGATCTCCTGTCTAGGGTCTCATTCAGCTCGAGTGACAGCCTGGACTTGAACCCTGAACTCCTCCACTGGACACAGCAGCCCTGTGCTAGGGCTGCTCAGGATGACCTGGATGCCAGGGGCCACCTTGGACAGTGGAGTCCTAAAGTCTTTCCTGTCACTTTCTGAAAAGCTGAGACTTCCCGGAACATGGGCACTTCTTTTCCTGACACTCCAGGCCTGGTTCCTGGAGCCACTGTCCAGTTTCCTTCCAGCATGGCCCCTTTGGGCAATGACTTATCGGGTGAAAAGAAAGGACTTTGAGCCAAACAGAGAGGCAGAAGGCTACTGCTCAGGGTGGTGATCAGGCCAGCTTTGCACTCCCCACCCCACTCCAGCCTGTCTCTCCACCATACACTGGGGATAATAATTGTATTCCACATTGGGTTCTTTTGGGTGTTAAATAAGTTTGCACCTGTGAAATACTTAGCCCAGAGCTTGCACACAGGCCAGCACTGTTGTTTTGTTACTATTAGCATCTGTCCATCCACCCACTAGTGATTTCCTGTGGGCCTGTCTGGTGGAGGAGTCAGTGTGTTATGCTGTAGAGAGATGGGGGAAGCTCACTTTCTAATGGGGAGATGGAAGTATGAATAAACAAGGGTGCTTTGATGTTGTGTGTGTGTGTGGGGGGGGGGGTGTTCCCTCATCAGACAGGGTGAGAAAGGAGATTCCAGGAAGAGGTACCAGCAGAGGCAAAAGGTCAGGGCAAGAACAGTCAGATGCACTGGAGAAACTAGACATGGAACAGGAGGAGCAGGTTCTAATATCCACAGGACCCAGACACATGAGCTAACTGAGAGAAGCAGGCTGGGTGTAAGGCAATATGGAGGGGTGGGGACTGTGGCCAACTGGAAAGTGCTTGCTGGCTCTGGGGGAAATAGGACTCAGCTCTAAGCAATTGTTGTTGCGAAGGAAAGCTGGCCCAGTATTGCCAGGTCTTCCAGGTTTTTAAGAGATGCCAGGAACCTAGGTTTTTATGTGAAATCTCATAACTTTCAAACATGGGGCCAACACTAGGGAAGCCAAACAAATTATACCTGGTGACTGTAATCTGCAGCCTCAACTGTAGACCCTAGCAGTGGGGTGGATGGTGAGTGGTGGCACCAGAGGAAATGTGGTTCCAGACTCTATGTTGTGCCGGCAGGCTGGGTCTGCCACATAGGTGATGCCTAATCCACACTTGCTCTACAGATGAGTCAGGGAATTTGGACTTTTATCTGGAAGGTCAGGGGAGACTCTGAGGTTGGGTGCAGAGGAGTGAAGTGATGGGAAGTTTGTCTTATGGCTATCACTCCACATGCCATAGGGAAAGCTGTGGTTCCAGACTCTACGTTGTGCCGGCAGGCTGGGTCTGCCACATAGGTGATGCCTAATCCACACTTGCTCTACAGATGAGTCAGGGAATTTGGACTTTTATCTGGAAGGTCAGGGGAGACTCTGAGGTTGGGTGCAGAGGAGTGAAGTGATGGGAAGTTTGTCTTATGGCTATCACTCCACATGCCATAGGGAAGCTGGCTTGGAGTGGGGCAGATGACAGGCAGAGAGGCGGGTCAAGATGCATAACAGGAGTCCAGGCAGAAGGTCATACTGCCCAGGACCAAGACTATTGGGTGAGAGGAGAGGAGTCCAATCTATGCAGAGATGAACTTGGAGAGTGCAGGAGAGGGGAGGCCAGGGTGTCCCACCAGCTCCCTGACCCACCTGGTGACCCAGTGGTGCTTCTCACTAAGTTAAGGAATTGGAGATGAGATGTGTGCAGGGGCAGTAAGAGGAGGGATGATAAGTCTGGTTTGGGCCAAGTTAAGTTTAGATGCCCATGGGACACCCAAGGAAAGATGTGTCACTGCCAAACATGCAGGTCTCAAGAAAGGAAAGGCTGAGGACTCAAAGTTGCATCCCCATCTGGCTCTCACTGGCTCTCCAGGGACCCCTAAGATCATTGTGCTCTGTAGTCTTGAGTTGAGAAGTTTATTTCTTGGGTTTTGGTTTGTGTTTTGTTCCTAGAAAGGCTGAAGAGGGAGAAGGTGGGTTAATCCATAGTGCCAGAACAGATATCTGTGAACACATCAACTCTATAGACTCTCCCCACACACACCCCATGAAGTCTTCCAGGTTTTTAAGAGATGCCAGGAACCTCGCATCTCTGGTTGTGGGGCAGGAACACATGGGTTACCCAGGCCCCATGGTTACTATATAATAATACCTTATTCCCAGAAGCCAGTCTCTGAGCTCAGTGTTTTGAACTCTTGCAGTGGGATTTTACCTGCCCTTGAGAGAAGAAAAGGATTTGCTAAGCAGATTGATGGGTTAACAAGCCCACTTAGGAAAGCAGGCTTTTAGCAGCAGCATTTGCATTCCAACAATGAGTGTACAAATTATAAATGACTTCTTGTCTATTTTTAAAGCAGTTTTAAGACTTCTCATCTGCTGTCAAGAGTGTCACTGAGTGTACCAAGGATATTCCCAACACTGCTGTGCTCCTTTTGGAGGGAGGGAGGGAGGAAGGGAGGGAGGGAGAGGGAGAGAGAGAGAGAGAGAGAGAGAGAGAGAGAGAGAGAGAGAGAGAAAGAGAGA
>NW_005361955.1:4284220-4292354 GCF_000412655.1 Myotis brandtii
GAAGGAAGGAAGGAAGGAAGGAAGGAAGGAAGGAAGGAAGGAGAGAAGAGAAAGAAAGAAAGAAAGAAAGAAAGAAAGAAAGAAAGAAAGAAAGAAAGAAAGAAAGAAAGAAAGAAAGAAAGAAAGGAAGATTATCCTATTAGAGCATTGATTTCTACTGGTGTGCCACAAGAATTTTGCAATACCTGACTATTTAGTCAGGGGCACTGACCTCTTTTCCCTTAGATAAAGGAGGGGAGGAGGGGGAACGTCCAGCCCCGGGCCATATAAGGCTCTGAAATCATTTGGTCTGGTCCTGCCAAGGCATTAGGGATGAGTTAATTAAATGTCTGACCCCTATTAGAGCATTGATTTCTACTGGTGTGCCACAAGAATTTTGCAATACCTGACTATTTAGTCAGGGGCACTGACCTCTTTTCCCTTAGATAAAGGAGGGGAGGAGGGGGAACGTCCAGCCCCGGGCCATATAAGGCTCTGAAATCATTTGGTCTGGTCCTGCCAAGGCATTAGGGATGAGTTAATTAAATGTCTGACCAAATATAGCAGGATAATTTTTAAGTTGATAATTTTGTATGGCCCAAGAATGATGTTATAAATATCCAAATGGCCCTTGGCAGAAAAAAGGTTCCCCACCTCTGCTTTGATTGTCAAATATCAAAATAACAACAGCCAACACAGCAATAGCAGTCTGGTATGAATGGATCAAAATTACACCTGTTTTGTGGGGTTTTTTTGTCAGATTGGCATAAATTATATTTTTTGGTGTGCCACAGAATTTTAGTAATTAGTTTATGTGTGCCGTGAGATGAAAAAGGTTGAAAATCACTGTATTTAAGAACTAACATTTATTGAGCATCTGCGAAATACACCAGGCACTGTGCTAGGCATTTTAGTGTCATTTAAGGCTCACAGTGGTCCCAAGAGAGGTGGCTGTTTTGTCAATTTTTACAGAGGAAAGGAGGCGAGGCCCAGAGACAGTGCTGCCAGTGCAGATATGCTCAGCTTGCAAGGACCAGGCCACCCCGGTCTGAGTTCTTTCTAAATACACCTCATAGTGGTTTCTCACTAATTCAAGTTTCTGTCACTTGACCAGAGCAGGAATGGTCTGAAATTATAGCTTCTCGGGATTTGGAGAGCTGGGGCAGGGGGGCTGAGGGGAAGGAAAAGGTGGGAGAGGGAGCTAAGTCAAGAAAAGGACTAGTCCATCCACCCATTAGTTCAGAGAGAAGAAACATGAAACAGCGTAAAAATGGAGAAAGAGGGAGTCTCTGAAGGAAAGTATCAAATATGACCTGGTTCAAATCCCAGCTTTGCCACAAGCACCCCTCGGACAAGTCCTTACTCTCTCTGGGTCTCAGTTTCTGCATCTGCAAAGAATAGAGTTTGTCCTCCATATCAGCTTTCCCCACCTACAGTCATTTGTGTTGTGCTTCACAATTTTCACCAGATCTGAAAACCACCTGCACTATTATCCACTTATTCTTACTTTTATCCATTCATCGTTTTACTTATGCTATTTTAAAGATAAACTTTATTATGCAACTTAACTGGAATAGAAATCACTTGTCAGTCATAGAAGCTAACCATCAAAATAAATACCAAAAAATATATATTACGATGTTAAATTCTACCCAGCTGTTGTGGCCTGAGGTCTGCTCCCTGCCCCCACCACTCCCATCTCTGTCTCTGTTAGAAGGGTAGGGGTTCAGCAAGTGCCGGCAGGTGGATGTTAAAGACACACTGGCTTTGAGCTGAGTCACTTTTCCTGGAAAGAACCAACACGAAGAAAGGGAGCTGGAACCCCGTTTCCACATCATGGGGCAGCGGCGTTTAGCGCCTCCTGAAATTCCCTCCCCAGCAGTCTCCAGGGTCTCCAGGGTCTGAGGTCATGCTCTGTAGAAAGCCAGGCCAGATGTGATTCTAACCCTGCTGGCACTGACAGAGCCTGGGGAAATCTGGGCTTGAGAAGCCCACAGGGGGGCACGAAAGAGGACAGGAAGTAGGCAGGATTCCAGGACAGCCCCCCTTTCTGTGACGAGGAGGTGAGTGTGCTTTCATGCTTCCTCCCTTTTGGTGGGGCTGGGGGGGGCAGAGCCGCTCCAAGGGGCTTCAATCAGCAGTCTCTCTGCCGTCTTGGATTGCTGCTCGAGCCTCGGTTTCTTCCTCTGCCAGGTGGGAAGGACATCTTGAAGCCCCTCAAGCTTGCCCTGGGTCACCTTCAGGGTGGGGCAGCCTGTAATCCCTGTAATCCCATATTAATGAATTTATGTGCCCAGGATCAGGCTTAGTGGGGAGAAATGGAAAAAACTAAGCAAGCTCCTCTCCCTCCCTGGGAAGCTAGGGGGAACCAGCAATGCTCATAATGGAGTCAGAGTGGTGCTAAATCCCTCATCAACCCTGAGCCCCAATCAGACTCCTTTGGGCTCCGACCAAGTTCTGGGGTTGTGGGTCCCCTCTGTGGCCTTCTCTGCTGTCGTGTGAGCGTGTACGGTACGTGCGTACGTGCATGAGTGGATTTTCCCCCTCCTTGCCTCTGATGGGGCCTTCCCTACTTGGCTTCGCTCAGCTACTGGCCTTAATGAGGAGGGAGGACAGGGAATGGGAGGGAGAGACTTACTCTGAGCCACCAAGAGCAGACAGAGAATGTTAGATTAAAAGAATCTTAGAGACTTCATAGTGTATTGTTACTCCACAACCAGGGTTCAAATTATGAGCTCCATTTCACAAATGAGGAAACCAAGGCCCAGAGAGGGAAAGGTCTAACAGCCCGTCTGGGGCAGAGCCAAGCCAGACCCGGGCTTCCTGACTCCGGCCCAGGCCTCTCGACCTGCATTATTCCTCCTCTCAGGGGAGCTGATGTGGGTGGCTTCCGTCAGAAATGCCTGCCAAGTGGGTGTCCATTATATGGGCCTTGTGCTCGGGGTTTGATCCAATTAGACTCTTATCTGTACTAATGCTAAACATTTCAGGAGCATCTTTGCTCACACTCACCTCCAGTCGTGGCTTCTATGGACACCTTCCCCTAGAGGTTGTAGCCACTTTCCCTGTCCTTTGCCAAGCTTGACATACAAAATCTCACCAGGGCAGGCAGGCAAGACTGCCTAGGCTCCCAGCACACATAAGAGGACTGCTCCCCCCTTCCAGGGTGTCCTCTCTTGTGTACCAGGACCTCTTCTTTCAGAGCATCTGGCTTGTGCAGGCTCAGAGTATATCCAGGTCTTGGAATCTGGGGTCTTGTCTGACTACAGGATGGACTCCTTAACTGCTGAATAATGAGTCACAACTACAGACCCAACCTCTCTCTGGGGGACTTCTCAGTTTTGCCCTGCCCCTCACACTTCATCTAGTCTCTGTCTGACCTCCATCTGTTTTCCATGGTCACTCTGCTCATTCCAGCTCATCTTCCCAGGTCCTCTCCAACTTTGCAGGGAGGGAAGAAGTTGGCTTTCTGGTGAGTAAGGTAACTGTTGTTCCCCAGGCTCCCCTGAGACAGTTGCATGCAAGCCTTCAGAGCCCCCTGTCCAAGTCTGAGCCAGAGTTGGCACGGGTTGGGCCAAGAGCAGAGAGAGGGCTGTCGATCCTGCTGATGGAGAAGTAAAGCACCAACCCGTCTGGAGTTTGAAACTAGAAGCTTGTGAGTAAAGCCATAGCCGACGCCACTAATGCCACCGAGCCAGTTCCCACCATGAAAGGGCCTTTTGTTTTACTCCCTGGTTCCTGGGTGAGCAGTGATTCCATTTTAATTAAATACTCAGCAGCTGAGGTTGAGCAAGCTGCCAGAGCCCTCTGCCCCCGGGCACAGGGGGAATGACAAAGGAGAGGTGAGGGGACCCCACCATGGCTGGAATTGTGAGCAGGAGCAGTGGAGAGCCCTGGGCAGGTAGTTCTATGCTGGTCAGCATCTGGTTTATGTTCAGTACAGAGGAATTCACCCTGCAGGATGCCAACCTTCCTTGGGTGTCTGGTTAACGGTACCTTCAGGGACACACTTGGGAAAGTAAACCCAAGGACAGGAGGAAGATATTTTTTTATTTTGCACAGGCCCAGGAGGGACTCAGGGAGGGGCTGATGGAGTGCTGTGCTGGGGTGGCAGCCTTTCTACCCCCTGCTGGCCCCAGCCCCTCTGCTCTCTGATACCATCTTCTCCACCTGCCACATGCTGGCTCCTTGCTCAGTAACAGTCCACTGTTCAGCAAGACAGCACAGACAAAACTCTGAATCAAGAGACCTGAGGGAAAACTCAGCCCAGTTACCTTCTGATCTTACCTCTACCTTGATCCATGTCATTGAGGTTCAAATGTCTCCTCCCCTGAGAAGCTCTCCAAAATCTGGCTTAACTCCTACCACCCCTCACTCTGTGTTACCCATCATGCTGAAATCATCTTGTTTGTGTATCTGAATTCTTGTGTGCTGGCTGTCTCTCCTCTGTAGAATCTAAGCTCTGTGAGGGCAGGGGCTTGGCCTACTTTAGTCACTCAGTGTCTGGCACAGATCAAGTGCTCAGTAATGGTTGAATGAATGAATACACTTAGGTAAAGTGTATTCTGCCTGATGGCAAAGACCATCTAAAAATGTGACATAGGGTAAAAGTCCATTGTGAACACCCTGATTCTGGGGCTAATCAGCAGAGTTTCACTGAACCCCTGTCTGGCTCTGTACCAGTCTCTGTGCTGGCCAGTGTTGGGGTACAGAGATGAAGCCAGCACCATGCCTATCCTCAAGGGGCTGTAAGTCAAGGGGAAGACAGACACAGAATCACAGTTCGGTGGGATACAGCTGTAATGGAGGGGAGACTCTTGGAGGATCTGACAATCAAGGAGGATGAGCAAGGGTCCACCTGGCAGAGAAGAGCCCACAGTTAGAAGTGGAGTGTCCGAGAGAGTGGAGCCAGTTCTGAGAACCAAAGGTGAGACATGGCAAAGCCTGGAATTAGAGGGTAAGTGAAGATCTGTCTCTTAAGGGGCTTCAAATGCCACACCTGGGCTCCGACTGCAGTGGGGAGCCACTGAAAGTTATTCAGCAAAGGCAGTGTCCCAGCAGAGCTGTTTTAGGGAGATGCCTCCAGCAGGAGCTTGGAGTGTGGACTGAGGCCCCAGAGGATGCAGGGCCTGCCTTTGCTCCCTCTGGGGAAAGGGAATATGATCCAGGACACTGGGGCCACTCTCTGAGGACGATTGTAAGTGCAGGCCTCTGCAGAGGGTCTGGCGGTAATGCAGGGGGAGGGGGATCACTTACCTGTTATAAGATATGCTTCCCTCTGAAAGGGATAAATGTCTTCCTAGATCAGAGGCCAAGAGGGCAGGTACCACGTCAGTGTTCCCTGGTATGATCTCTAGGCCTGAGACTGCAGGTCATCACCCTGCTTAGTTTGTTCCAGGACTGAGAAGCCACCTCGGAAATGTTATCCTCTTGTTTAAATGCATGTTGTGCTGTCAACCAACAAACACTTATTTAGGGCAGACCAGGTTTTTGTTTGTTCATTTGCTTGCTTACTTTTTGCTTTGTTCTATTCAACCACAGATTCTCCTAGGATGGGGAGTGAGGGGACCTACATGGGCAAAGGCTCAGAGGTCAGAGTGAGTTTGGAGTAAGTTGAAGAGGAGCTTAAGGGTATTTTCTTTTAAATCTCTGTAGGCTTGGGGTGGAGTTCTCTTTCTCTCAGTGAACAGTTGGGAGATGTAGAAACACATTTCTTTGTGTCCATCCCACATTTTTGTCATTTAAGAACAAAATTGTGTCATTAGGCTACATGCCTGATGACATGTAGATCAAGGCCCTGTCCTCATTGTGTTGGCCTTCTACAGGGGAGAGATAGTCAGCACACAGGAATTCAAATAATTAAGATAGGCTATCTCTTCATCTTGATAACAATCCATGAAGTAAGAACTGTAATTACCTCCATTTCACAGTTGAGTAAGCTGAGATGCAGAGAAGGTAAGTCGCTTGCTCAAGGTCACACAGTTTGGAAGCAGAGTAACTGGGCTTTGAACCCAGGCCCTCTGTATTCACAAACCCTGTTTTTATCCACTACAGCAGTGCTTTGTCCTTTACATATCTCTGAAGCTAGGTCAGTTAACCCCAAATTATGCTCAATTCATCTCTCTCTCTCTTTTTTTTTTTTTTTTTTTTTTTGAGGCCTTTCTAAAACACACATCTCAGAAGACCTTCCCATGAATTCTGGGGAGGCCTGTGCATTCTGAGGAGTCTACTGTGCTGGTGGGTTTCTCACTTATTTTCCCCTGATATCTGCTTTTCTGAGTAGCCCTCCCTGGAGTCTAATCCTTCCCCTCCTAATTCACCTTCACTGTCTGTAAGTCCTTTTCCTACTTGATCCTTGCCACGTCCTTTTGAGAGTTGGTGGCTTGAAGGCCATTTGACAGAGGAAGTGACCAGGGCACAAAGACTTGAGGACAGTGACAATAATAAAGTTGCAGCAGCTAAAATGTATGCAGGGCTTTCTTATAGGGAGTAGATACTGTTATTGTTGTTGTTTCCATTTAGCAGATGGTGAAACTGAGGCACCGATCTTTAGAGCAACCCATCCCAGTTCACAGCTAGTAAGAGGTGGAACTGAGGTTCAAACACAGGAAGTCTGGCTCCGGAATCCACACTCTGAACCATTTCACTCAGCTGCCAAACATCTGGCTCATGGGGAGAGGGGTGGAAGCATGTGGCAAATATTTGGGCATGACTTGATTGGCATTACTGCTCCCTACTTTAGCTCCATTGGTGGCTGCCTCTTTCATTCCATCTCAACCTAGGGTTTCGGACTGCCCTGGCCACAACAAAATCCTGCAGGTTTCATGCTGCAGGGGTTGGTTTTAAGTGCTGTTAGTCTTGAGAGGGTGTGTGTGTGTGTGTGTGTGTGTGTGTGTGTGTGTCCTTGGTGTGCCACATGCAGGTTTGCTGAGATTCCTTGTAGAGTGTGCCTGGGGAAACCTAGCACATCAGCGTGCTCTCTGACTCCCTGCAGCCTCCTTCATTTGAGGAGGAAGTCTTTCTTGTCTGTGTGTTTCTCCCATCCCTGGATGGCAGCTGACTGTAGAGTTTTCATCTTAGAGACAGAGAGAAGTGGCCTTTCAAAGTAATTTGAGCCTTTAGGAAACTCTGGGTTGTTTTTTTTAAAACTAAGCCATGCAGGAATGACAGCGAAGGAATTCACAATCCTGCCTGAGACTGTTTTTTCCTCTTTGAAGAAATATGGGCTTTTTTTAGCTACTGGAGTGACTCTTAACTATTCTAAATTGACAGCCTCTCACTCTACAACTGTGATATAGGTCGTGCTAATTAAAAAAAATGTTTTTAAGAACTTGTTTCAAAGCCTTGGCATCTCCTTCGAGGTAATGAGAGACACCTTGGAGACCTGCAAAATATAAATGTGCATGATATAAATGATAAACTTTATTTACTCAGCAGACATTTCTTGGGTGTCTACACTGTGCATGATGTGGGACTTACAGTGATGTTCAGACCCACATAGTCCCTGCCTTAATGGAACTTGGGTGCCACACAGGGAGAAGACAATGCACCAGTAAATCAAGTAGATCATTTCAGATAGTTGTGAGTGCCTGGGAGCATATGGCACAAGGTGATGTGATAGAATGACGAGAGGCTACTTAGCTCAGGTAGTCAGAGAGGCCCTCTCTGAAGAGGAGGCCTTGGAGCTGAGAGTGCAGTGACAAGCAGGCAGCTTTGCAAAGATCTGAGGGGAGAGCATCCTGAGCAGATGGTACAGTCAATGCAAATGCATCAAGTTGGGAATGAGCTTGGTGAGTTCAAGGAGCAGCAAGGAAGAGGACATAAGTAGGAGATGAGGTCAGAGAACTGGGCAGAGGCCATTTATGTAAAGCCTTGTAGGCCAATCAAAGAGCTTGGATTTTATTCTATTAAGTAGACTACATTTTTGTTAATTAATAAATGATGTTTGACTCCATGAAAGGTGATAGATTATGGTTTATTTTATTGTTTTGCTATCAAAACAAAATTTTCAAACATCAGGTAAACATAATTTTGATTAAGGTATGCAGGTTCTCTTTTTATTGTAGTTTTATTTTATTTTTATCTTTTTTATTATTGTTTAAAGTATTACGTATAGTATTACATATGTCTCCTTTTTCCACCATTGACCTCCCCC
>NW_005361955.1:4292436-4339779 GCF_000412655.1 Myotis brandtii
CTTATTCAGATTCTCTTTAAATGAGTCATGGCAGCTTGATGTAATGATCACAGGGTTCAAGTTTCAGCTCTGAAGATTTCCTAGCTGTGTGACCTTCGGCAGGCCATCTACTATTCCCGAGCCTCTGTTTCCTTATCTGCACAGTATGGTAATATGTATAAACTGCCAGGTGGTATGTCACTGAAAATATGTATTATTCCATTGAAAATTCTCCTCTAAGACACCCCTTACTAATTAGGACCTTAGATTGCACCTAGGGGAGGAGATGCTTACTGGAGTGTTAAGAAAAGGTCTTGAATTACCTCAAATGGGCGTGGTGTGTAGAGGGGTGATATCTAAGAAGAGTATCTAACTAACACCCCAGCTTATACCTTCATGACCTCCACCACTCCTCCTTCCCCCAAAGGCTCCCGACACCTGACAGTGCCCTGTACCTAAAGACCAACTTATAGCAGAAGATGTCAACCCTACAATGGCTTCCTGGTTAGAGTGGAGGGATCTGTCCAGGACGGGCCTATGAGAGCCTTGGAGTGTACTGAGATCAAAATCCTGGAGCCAATCAGCACAAGGACTCTGGGAGCTCTCCAGGGTCCTGGCAAGTGGGGAAATCCCAGAACATTTCAGTCACCTCCAACTCCAGTTGCATTGTCTTAAATGGATTGTGGTTACCACAGCTGGACCAAGAATGAATGTTTGGAAAAGGAACCACATTCAGGATCATGCAGACCTGGGCACAGACAATAGGGTGGCAAGGGCCTGGAGCAGGGTGGGAACCAGGTGGAGGGGAGCTATGGGGGGAAAAAGAGGGACATCTGTAATAATCTCAACAATAAAGATGAATTAAAAAATATATCTAACCAGCCTTGGCTGGGTGGCTCAGTTGGTTGAAGTGTTGTCCCATGCACCAAAAGGTAGTAGGTTCCATCCCCGGTCAAGGCACTTACGGAGGCAGCTGATCAATATTTCTCTTTCATATAGATATTTCTCTCTCTCCCTTCCTCTCTCTATAAAAAATCAATTAAAATGTATTTTAAAAATCGCTAACCAGATGATGACCTTATCCACTTAAACCTCCATTTCCTCATCTATAAAATGGGAATGGTGATGCCTATTTCTTATTGGCTGTATGAGTTAATGAGCTAAAGCATTAAAAGAACCTAATGCAACGTCAGACAAATATAGATGCTCATTAAATAGATGTTTCTCTCCCCAGGTAGAGATCTCTCAGAGAAGCCTGTTCTGGGCCAGAATATTGGTTATAAGAGTATGGACTCTGGGGTCCCTCAAACCTAGTATAAATTGCAGCTTTGTTTCCTCCTGGATGTGTGAGTGACTAAACCATTATTAGTCTCAGTTTCCTCACCTGTAAAATAGGGCGAGTCCTGCATAATTAATAGGGTCTAATAGCTAGAATTTGGTAAGTACCCAACAAAGACTTGTGATTTGTATTGAATTTTTATGTCACCTTCCTTTCCTTCTCTCTTCTAAATAGAAGTGAATTTGGAACCCACCTCTAACCTGACAGCAGGTCATTGATGTTTCTCTGAACCCCATTAAGAGGGGGAAGACAGTAAATGGCAGCAAATGAACATGTTCCATTGTGACCGTGTGAAAGGAAATGAAACCTGAGTTGTTTGAGTTGAGCAGATATTACCACCAGAGGAACACCATCAGTCTTAGGTGGAGTCTAGGACACATGACCATCAGTGTTTCATGGACATGACCCCAAGAAAAATGTGTGTGTTTTTTCTTACACCCTTGGAATGTAAGAGGAAAAATGTCTGTGAGGTTTGTTACTAAAGTTTCATATTCATTGAGGAAGAAGAATGAAGCTGTGGTCCTTTGAATGCCTAAAACTTTTCCAACAGAAAAGCACAAAGTTGGGATGGGCAGAAACCCTGTGGAACAAAGAGGAAAGCACATGGGTGTGAGAAACCACAAGGCTTGACTTTCAATGTCTACTACACCCCTTAGCTAGGCGACATTATTTATGTTTAATTTTTAATTATAGAGAATTTCACACTCTCCCTCCCTGGGACATGCCAGAGCCTTTCCCTTCTCTCTCTTCTTTCTCCACAAGCATGTATCTCCTAAATTCTAAGGTACCTCATGAGACTTGCAACCAGGGGAGCAATGGGCAGTGGCAGCTCATCCCAGGCCATTCCCTGAGCCTTCCCCCAAGGCCCCCTTTTCTCTGACTCTCCAGTGAGCTGACAGCAGTCCCGCCTTGGCTCACTTCTTTCCCATGACGTATCTAGAAAGCCAAAGCAGCCCCGCCTAGTCTTTTTCCTGTTGCTTCTTCTGTCCTAGGCCCTCCTTGTTTCACTTTCCCCAGCTTCAATAAACGTACGCTCAAAAACACCTGGAAAAGAAAAAATATAAAGCCCCATGTACTCAATACCCAGCTTCAATAATAATCAACCATTGGTTAATCTTGTTTCACCTCTCCTCCATCCTTTTCCCTTCCTCTTGTATTGTAGTGAGGCAAATCAGTTGGGTGCAGTAAGTGTTCGCCTCTCTGAGTCCAGTTTCCTAAGCTGTCAATTGGGGTGATAGTAACATAACAGGGTGTCTTGGAAAATAAAGGAAGAGCATAATGAAGTCCTAACAGTGGTTGTCCTCAGTGCCTGTGAGTGCCCTTGTCTTCCCAGCCTCCCACCTAGTTGAACCTTAGACCAATGCAGACTGGGGCCTCAGACCTCCTTCTCCATGTTGAAGTTCTCTGATCTGCCTCCTACTCAAACCTGACTTCTACATATAGACCTTTTGGAACTAGGCCCCCATTATTCTATTTGCTTCTTACCTTTGGGAATTGAAGTTGCCTCTCAATCCTCTGGTCTGTCTTGATCCAGGGCTGATGAAAATGCTGTGGAATTGAAAGTCAGGAATTTCTATCACACTAGTTAAATGTCTTTCACCAGTGCAGACCTCAGCTTCTTCATCTGGAATAGTACCAACTTCATGTTTGCAAAATTTAAGCGATGAGTACTGTTGCAAAGCTAATATTTGTTATTCATTCACTTTGGAGTAAGCATTGTGGAAAGGGATTGTAGCCATCAAGGAATACAGAGAAATGGAGCAAGAGGAGATACCTGAGATCAAGAGAAGTTGTGTTTAAAGGATGGGAGAGAGCACACCGTGCTTGGAAGCAGTAGAGAGGCTACAAGAAGAATGATTCAGGGGAGAGAGGCAGGGGTAGCCACTGGAATTAGCTCTTGTGTGAGACTTCAGTGTCAGTGGGCCTTCGGTCACAGAGGCTGTAGTGATCAGCTGGTGTGTGACCCTTACCCTTAAGTCTTTGGGGCCATTGAAGAGCTTTGAGAAGGGGAGGTGACATGATCATGCCTGCTTACACCCTTGGAATGTAAGAGGACAGACGGTGAGGGCAAGACAGTTTGAAGAGGCCCACCAATGGGGGGTTGGGGAATATTCAAGTGAAGGAGACCGTATGCTCCTTACTGAATCCCCAGTGCCTGGCACACCCTCTGGAGGGATTCAGTTAAATATTCAACGAAGGAGCATCTGCAGTGCTTCTGGGACATCTGCTGGAGAAGTTCATGCATGGGTGGAGGACAGACGGTGAGGGCAAGACAGTTTGAAGAGGCCCACCAATGGGGGGTTGGGGAATATTCAAGTGAAGGAGACCGTATGCTCCTTACTGAATCCCCAGTGCCTGGCACACCCTCTGGAGGGATTCAGTTAAATATTCAACGAAGGAGCATCTGCAGTGCTTCTGGGACATCTGCTGGAGAAGTTCATGCATGGTGGGAAGCACAGGTATTCTTTTCAGGAGAATGTGTTGACTTGGGGGTCACCAGCTCTGTGGTTCAGCTGTGGGAGGGAGAGGATTTATCTGATGAAGTATATCTAGCCAGGACTTGTAAACTCACATGCCTATAGGGACCGGGCACATTATGTAAATACAGATGTAATTACAACAGAGAGTTGTAATGCAACAGGGAGTGGTAGAGACTGTGGCAAACTGGTGACACATGCCCTCTCAAAAGTTCAGCAGCTACTCAGCCCCAGCTCATCGTTGCCTGCAGACCCAGTGTTGCCAGATTTTTCAAGAGGATACAGAAGTTTAGATTTTTTCTTTCTAACACTACAGCCTGGTAGCCCCTTCATTTTTTTAATATGTTTTTCTTATTGATTTCAGAGAAGGGAAAGGAGAGGGACAGAAAGATAGAAACATCAATGATGAAAGAGATTTACTGACTGGCTGCCTCCTGCATGACCCCTTCTGGGGTTTGAGCCTGCAACCCAGGCATGTGCCCTGACTGGGAATCAAACCATGACCTCCTAGTTCATGGGTCGCCTCTCAACCACTGAGCCATACTGGCTGGACCAGAAGTTTAGATTTTTATGTGAACTTACCCATCCTTTAAACCAAAGTGATGCATAGAAATATAATTCAAGCCACATGGGTAATTTAAATTTTTCCAGTAGTTACATTAAAGAAGTTAAGTTGCTTTGGCCAATTTGGCTTAGTGGATAGAGCATCAGCCCTCGGACTGAAGGGTCCTGGATTTGATTCCGGTCAAGGGCACGAAACTCGGTTTCAGGCTATGTCCTCAGCCCTGGTCAGGGCACTGCAGGAGGCAACCAATCAATGTGTCTCTCTCACAGTGATGTTTCTCTCTCTCTCTCTCTCTCTCTCTCTCTAACCCTCCCTTCCACTCTCTCTAAAAATCAATGGAAAAATATCCTCAAGTGAGAAGAATTAACAAAAAAAAGGAAGAAATTGAATTTTATTTTGATACATTTTATTTAACCAAATATATCCAAAGTATTATTTCAACATGTAATTAACAAGACAAAACAAAAAGGGGGAAGACATTTCTATCCTCTTTTTTTCACACTAAGTCTTTAAAACCCGGTATGTATTTTACTAAAGCACAGCTCAGGTAGGACTAGTCACATTTCAAGTGCTTAGTGCAGCGGTTCTCAACCTGTGGGGCGCGACCGCTTTGGGGGTCGAACGACCCTTTCACATTGGAAAACACATATATAATTACATATTGTTTTTGTGATTAATCACTATGCTTTAATTATATTCAATTTGTAACAATGAAGATACATCCTGCATATCAGATATTTACATTACGATTCATAACAGTAGCAAAATTACAGTTATGAAGTAGCAATGAAAATAATTTTATGGTTGGGGGTCACCACAACATGAGGAACTGTATTAAAGGGTCGCAGCATCAGGAAGGTTGAGAACCACTGGCTTAGTGGCTCTAATTGTTTTAAAGCACAGTGAGGGTCAAACAGAAGGGGGTTCTACGCATTGGTGCCCAGCTTGCTGGTGCTGGAATGGAGTAACTTGCCCAGAGCCTGTAACTTGCTCAACCCTCCTGCTCTGGCATTTCTACACTCAGGCCTGGCTGGCACCCCTCCCACTTCCCCTCCCCATGCTGAGTTGTCTGCCAGGGGAGACACCAGGGATAATGAGGCATTTTTGAACCTTCAGCAGGAAACTCTACTTGCCTGGTGTCACCACTCCACAGCTTGTGCAGTGTGGAGACCAGGAGGGGTATCCAGGAGCCAAACCTTCATGTCAGTGGACATGGCCAGCTGGTTTGAAACCTGATCCCCAGTCCCTGAGTCTAAGGCATGTGCACAGGGGCACATGCTGCAGACCCTCTTTCCGGATGCCAGGGCTGTGAGCACAGCTGCCTTCCCCTCAGCTTCAGCAACTTCACCTGGGGAGGAGGGCGCATGGGGGCTCCACACAAATGAACTGACAGAATCCATAGCTCCCACGACCCTGGGAAGCTCCTGAGGAAAACAAATGATAATGAAGAGACAGAGTAGATTCAAGAGCATCTCTGCCTCCCTCCCCACGTCGGGGTGGAAAAGGTCGGGCTCCCAAGCAGGAGGAGGTGAGGACACACCAGCCCTGGGCAGTCCAGGGAAGGAAGGATTGGTTGGAAGTGGTCCTAGAGCTTTGAGCAACCCAAGGACATTTTAGAAGTTTTTTCCCCCCTATTTTATTAAGGTTAATTTTCATACAGTAAAAGTAACCTCTTTTAATGTACAGTTCTGTGAGTTTTCACAAATGCATACAGTTGTGCAACCACCATTCTAATCAAGATATAGAGCAGTTTCATCACCCCCCAAAATTATCCCGTCACTTGGCAGTCAATTCTTCCCTCCCTCCAATCTCTGGCCACCATTGATCTATAGATTCGCCTTTTCCATAACACCATATTGATGGAATCAAACACTATGTAGCTTCTTTCACTCACCATAGTGCACTTGAGATTCTGTACATATATCAGTAATTTGTTCTTTTTCATTGTTGAGTAGTATTCCATTATAAAGATGCCCCCGAGTTTGTTTATTCTGTCATTTAATCATTGATTGAGAGGCATTAGGGTTGTTTTCAGGTTTGGGTAATTATTAATAAAGCCACTTTATTTTCATATGAACATAAGTTTTTATTTCTTCTGGATGAACACTTAGGAGTGGGATTGCTGGGTTATATGAGCTGATATTTAATTTTATATGAAACTGCCCAACTCTTTTTTTGGAGTGGGTGCCCCATTTTGCATCCCCACCAGCAATGAATGAGAGTCCCAGTTGCTTCACATCCTCACCAGAACTTAGTATTGTAATCGCTTTTTTTTTTAGCCATTTTGATGTGTTGGGGGGTATTACTAAGTACCTCCTAAGTGTTAGGCACTGAATTAAGTGCTCTACCCACATTATCTCACCAAATGTTGGATCTGTGATACCATTTTGCAGGTTTGGAAACTGAGGCCTAGAGAAGTCTCTGAGGTCCCTCAGGATAAGGACTGGCCCAGAGCATAGAATCACAACTGTCTGATTTGAAGCTGAGCCTTTCCCCTGGGCCATCCTGAGAGGTCGTGCCCAATGTGGGGATGAGGTGACCCCACAGGAAAACCGGATTCAGCACAGACTCGCCTCTCCCTCTGCTTTAGCACGACTCTCATGGCAGTCATTTCTTAGCCTGTCTGCCTCTATTGAGGGTCTGTCAGCTTTTGAGGGACTGTGCCATAGTCAGCTATGTATCTCCAGGCCTGGGTCAGACCCAGCCAAAGAGCCAACCAGCAAGTGTAGGAGCTCCTGCTGCAAGACTGACTCCCAGGCTGGCCCCTGAGGGGCTTCTATCTTTCTCTGCATTCCAACAGCCTTTCTGGGCCACTGGTCTTATCCCCTAAAGGGGGAGCTACCGAGAAGATGGGGCAAGAGGTCAGGAGGACCAGGCCAGGCGTGGACAGTTCTGCCAGCCCTGACCCACGCCAGCCCCCCAGGTCCTCTCAAGGACTGGCTTCTCAAAACCAGGTGCACGATCCCCCTCCCCAGTCTGTGGGCTTTCTTTCCTCATGCCTAGAAGAGAAGTCAGGATCTGGGAAACTTCCTACTATCTCCCAATTCCTCCTAATATTTAATATACAGGCGCATAAGGCATTGCCAGCAATGGACAACTCTGGGAATCCATGTAGACTTGAAATATAGAAGGGAAGATTATTTCCAGTTGGATCTACATCTAGTTCTTTTCTTCTTAACAGTAGAAAAGAACATTTTTGATTGTCATGACTAGGGAGGAGCTACTGACAACCAGTGGGTAAAGGCCAATGTACATGGCAACTGCCACAAAAGAATTATGTAGCCCAAAACGTCCACAGTGCCATGGCTAGGAATCCTGCCATAGTCAAAGAGTTCATAAGAGCCCAGTGCTTAGCACAGCTCCTGGAATACAGTGAATATGCAATACGCCATTTGTGAATAAGTGAGCGTGTGAAAAGACACATACGTCTGTGATAAGTAAAATCTGGCAGAGATGAGTAATGTAGCAGTGGCGTGGTGGGATTACTAAAGATTCTTATTTTCCTCTCTGCTTAGCTATATTTTTAAAAATTCTCCCACTATGAATTTATATTGCTTCTATAATTAAAACTTAAGCCTTAGCCAGTTTTGCTCAGTGGTTAAAGCGTCAGCCCTAGGACTGAAGGGTCACAGGTTCAATTCCGGTCAAGGGCACATACCTGGGTTGCCAGCTCAATCCCCGGCCCTGGTCAGGGCATGTGCCGGAGGCGACCAATCAATGTGTCTTTCTCACATCAATGTTTCTCTCTATCTCTCCTCCTTTCTTCCACTACCTCTGAAAAATCAGTGGAAAAAAAATCCTCCAGTGAAGATTAACAAAAAACCCACAAAACTTTATTTAAGGAAGAAAAAGAATAGTTATAAAATGTATACTGAATATACACAGTAATTAAATTCATTCACTTATTTAACCAATATGTATTGATCCCTCACTACATACCAGGCATGGTTCTAGAAACTGGGGACACATAAGTGGGAGGGGGCCGGGGGGAATAAAGTTGCCCTCTTAGAGATTATGTTCTAGCAGAAAGAGACAACAAAGAACTAAACAAATAAATGTATGGTATTTATAATACACCAGAATGGCAAGTGGTACCAAGTGCTACGAGGAAAACTGAAACAGGGTTAGGGGAAGAGTGTGTTGAAGAGCTGATCAGAGGAGACCTCTGAGGAGGTAACTTTTGAGTAAGGACCTGAACGCTGCTGGCGAGCAGAACATGACATGATGAATGAATCAAATGTGGATGTCATGTGTGTTTAAAGCAAGATATGCACCACCCTTCTCTGGAAGGTCTCTCTCCGTCAAGCTTTGAGAAATGGCAGGGATTCTTATTTTGGAAATGCAATCTATCAAGATGCTCCCTCTGACACCTCTGAGAAGAGGCTGATGGTGTGTTTCTAAGCAGTGCCTTCCTTCCTCTGAGGAGGACAGAAAGGATGCACTAGCATGTAAGGTATGGACTTTCAAAGATGGAGAAAAGGTTCTTTCAAGGAACCTTACAGGTCCTCTTTCGAGGGAGGCAGTGTAGAGTTCAATTCTCAACACTTGCCTGCTGTGTGATTTGAGGCAGGTTGCTTAAACTCTCTGAGCCTCAGCTTTCTTATCTGCAAAATGGCAACACTAACACATGCCCCACTGGAGTGATGGAGACTCAGATGAGCTGATACAATGCAGTGGGTATCCCTGTGGGTTTGCTGAATGAAAAAAAGATGCAGAATCTCTCTCTCTCTCTCTCTCTCTCTCTCTCTCTCTCTCTCTCTCTCTCTCTGAATCTCCAGTCTAGAGAGGAGAAACAGAGTGATGGTTGTCAACTTGGGGACTTAATCAAAGACCTGCAAAGTCTCTGCAACTCTCAGGCATGGGCGCTCACAATAAGCTCTGCAGCACCTCTGGCTCTTACTCCTTTGTCCCCAGAGCTCTGGTCCCAAAGAAAACAGTGACCCCAAAACTAAGGGTTTCTCCCTGGACCTGGTTGCCACACGATTCTGCTTTGGAATGGGAAAAGGTATTTTTAAATGTTCTTGCAAGTGCCAAAGTGTGTCTTGTTAAAAATAAGGTTTGTGTTCATTGAAATGCTGTTCAGGTTCACCACTCTGCCGCAGTGTTTAAATTAACCACATTGTGCACCAAGCGAATTCCAAACAGCGTGTGAATCATTTGAGTAAAAAAAGTTGGGACCTGCTATTTGCTAAAGTTGGATCTTATTTGTGTTCTGTATTTACCTAACACACTCTTTTATAGCACGAACTCTGTGCCAGGCACTGTTCGATGTGCTTTGCAAATATCAGTGCCTTTAACCCTCACACTAGCCCATGGTGCTTCCAATTTTACAGCTGAGGAAATCAAGGCAGTGAGTTAAATTACCCAGATTCCTACAGCGTGCCATTGGGGGTTTTTGCCAACATTTTGGCCACAGGGAAACCTTGCTTATAACCTCCCTGCCAAAAGCCGCCCAACTTTCCCTTGTGTCCTTTTTAGGAAATTAGGAATTCCTTGCAATGCCTAGGTAAGGCATTTCCTGCAGCATTCCCTCCTTCACCTGCCTGTGGACTTGGCAGCCTTTTGGAGTCCTGCAGATAAATCACCTATATGCGTTATTTTAAGTGTCCTTTTGTGGTTCCCCATCACCCCGGCTTTCAGCCAGCCTTCCCCAGCTGGCTCGTGCCCCTGCTTTGTCCCAGTTACCTGGCCCAGGCTTCCGGATTTCCTTATGTGCTCTTGCAGATCTCTGACCTCCCCCCTCCAGCTAAATCTCCTCTCCCTGAATGACTCAGCTCCGTTTCTGCCTCTTCCAAGAGCCTTCTGGGCTCTGCTGGCCCCATTTACCCTCATCCACAGAACTTACCTTGTGCTTCCAGAATCTACTTGCAACATGCAAGCTAGTCCTGTTGTGCTTTTCTTGTGTTTGCAGTTAGAGACTGTTCCTGGAATGTGGGACATTGGTGAAATTCAAATCCCACCTCTGCCGCTTACTTGCATGACCTTGGGCAGGTCCCTTTATCTCTGAGCCTCCATTTTCACATCCATAAAATGGGCATAACAGTAGTTCCCAAGCTCCTATACTGTTGTTGTGAAGATGTGAAAAATAATGATGTAAAATCTCATAGATAGTCTGCACTTAATCTATGGCAGAGGTCAGCCAACTTTTTCTGTAAAGGGCCAGATAATAAATATTTTAGTCTTTGCAGACTGGACAATTTCTGTCACAACTTTTCAGCTCTGTTGTAGTGTGTAAACAACCATAGACAATACATACACAAGTGAGTGTGACTGTGTTCAAATAAAACTTTATTTACAAACACAGATGGAAGCCAGATTTGGCCCACAAGCTATATTGTTTGCTGACACCTGGTCTATAGAGCAGCCTTTGTTATGATTGTCTCTGAAATGCTGTAGAAGATCAGAAGAGCAAAAGCTCCCACTCTCCTGACAGACATGACAGTGAAGAGCAAGGCATGGGAGCAAGCAGGCGGGGAGCGGGGAGCAGGGAGCAGGTGTGCTGAGGACTGGAATGAGACCCAAAGATAAAGCAGCAGAGGGTGGGGGAGGGGCTCAATGTAGAGCATGTGTGCAGGGGTATCATGAGAGGGGGCCTGGAGATATCCATTCAGGCCAGGTCAGGCTAACCTTAAATGCCACACTCATTCACAGAATCACCAGTTCCCTCATGTAACAAGTACCGACTGAGTACCTACTAAGTGCCATGTATTGTGCTGTGTGCTGAGGCCACAGAAGATCAAGACACACAAAAACCTGGCCTCATAAGAACCTAGGTTCCCTCGGAGGAACTGAGGCCCAGGAAGGCTAATGACTCCCCTGGGGTCACCTAGCCACCCTTTGGTTCAGTGCATTCCAAAGTTACTGTTGTTGCAGTGAGATAAGCACAGGACTCAGCTTCACAGTGACCTGGACTTGGTCTCACTTCCCCTGCTAGGCATTCCTGTCACCTCTGTGAGCCTCAGTTTCCCTGTAGGCAATATGAGGCCCATGATCCACACTCCCCCATTGATGCAGGATGGTTGGGACCTCAGCCTGTTCTTGCTGTGTCATGGCTTCACGAGTGCCCTGATGCCTCCCTGTGACCAGAACTACCTGCTGGGGAGCATTAGCAACGTAGTGAAGCTAAATGGAGTGACTTGTGCTATGATTAAGGAAGGGCATGGGGAGGGGTGGCACTTTGGGGCAGACTTTCTGGGTCTCCTTCTGGGAGCATCCCAGAGTGAAGAGCAGCTGCACAGATACCCACCTTGGCCACCTGGATGGCAAGTCCCATTCCATGTGCCTTCAAGAGGAGCCCCTCTTTATTCCCATTTTACAGAGCAAGAAACCAAAGCCTGAGAGAATGAGAGATACTCCCCGACTAGATTGCAGTTTAACTGTAGTGATCACTGAGAGTCCACTAGGAGCTGGGCACTTTCTCTTCTGTAATGTAATTCTCAGAGCACCCCTGTGAGGTGGGGACGACCCTTCCCATCTCTTTCACTCTCTGAGTAAGATTGCACAATAAAATGAAGAAAGCTGACATGTAGCTGGATAGATTTTTACCTCTGTTTATACCTATGTGATCACCACCCAGATTCAGTTATAGCACATTCCCAGCTCCCCAGGGGGCTCCCCCATGCCCCTTTCCCATGATTCTCCCCTTCACCTACCCAGAGGCAACTACTACTTGGACTTTATCACCACAGACTTGTTCTGCCTGCTCTTGAACCTGTATCAGTAGAATCAGATGCTATATTCTTTCTTGTGTCTGGATTCTTTTGCTTGCCGTGTCTCTAAGATTCACCCCTGTTGTTAGGGGCCTCCATGGTCCATTCTATTTCAGTGCTATGTTGTATTCCTTTGCATGATTGCATCACAAGTTCTTCTGTTCTCCTGTGGGTGGGTGGATCTTTAGGATGTTTCTAAGTTTAAGTCTCTATGAATGTTCATGTCAAGTATTTGGACATATACTTTCATCTCTCTTATTCATAGTGGGATTGTTAGCCATTGGGTAGGTACAAGTTTAGCTGCCCCAGAAACTGCCAAACCTTTTTCCAAAATGGCCATTTCATTTCCTACTCCAACCAGCAATTTATGAGAGTTCCTGTTATGCCATGTCCTCATCAACTCTTGGTACAATCGTTTTCATTTCAGTCATGCTGGCGAGGGTATAATTATACCCATTTCATGGAAGCAGAAACCGAGGCTCAGAAATGCTAGGCCACTTGCCCCAGACCACATGGCTACTGATGTCAGAGCAGAGATTCAGGTTCTATAAGATTCTGAATTCTGGGACTGTGTCACAGTCAAAATTCAAGACATGGAGCTCAGAACAGAATCAGAATGGCAGAGGTGCTTGTAAATGTTTTCTGAACATGAAGCAGATGGTTGAAAACCAGAACATTAGTCAAGTGGCAGTGACAAGCCATGCCAGTGCTCATCCCCCCATGGCATAGTGCCTTGGGTCCCCTCCAATATCCCCAGGGCGAGCCCAGGCTCCCTGGTAACCCTGCTCTCCCAGGCCACTTTGCCAGCAATGAGTCGCCATGGGCTTGCCAGGAAAGACTGTTCTTTTGGGGGCTGGCAGGACACAGTCTCCATTCTGCAGCCCAGGGCCCTCTCAGAGCCCCATCTCAGGGGCTCTGCTGTGCCCAAAGGCACTGATTGTTCCTCTCAGGAAAACAACCCATCTGAGGTTGGGAGATTAATGGTTCTTCTGGGACTGTCGGACATGGACATTCCTGGTTGGCTCTGGCTTAGCCTCGAATTTCCAGAGCCTGTGTTCCCCTGCGTGTGCCTTGGGAATTAAGGCTGGGGCTTTGGACACTAAGAGCCCAAGATCCTAGACCAGCTCTACTACTGTCTTGCTGGGTGACACCAGGAAAGTCACCTTCCCTCTCTGAGCTCCTGTCACTGTGCATAATATGGACACACTGGCTAAGAAGAGGCTGGGGCTTGGAGGCCTCCCTCAGGATTCCCTATGGCAACTTGGTAGTTTTGCCACAACTGTGGACCACCCAGGCCAAGTTCTAATGTGCATATGATTCTCCTGGGGGTCTTGTTAAGTGCAGATTCTGACTCAGTGAGTCTGGGCTTGGGTATGAAATCCTGGATTTCTATCAGGCTCCTGGGTTATGCTGATGCTGCTATTCTAAGGACCACACTTAGGGTAGCCACAGCCTAGGCACCCCTCCCCCCAATCCAATCTCTTAGTCACCTTTTCCAAAACTTAGATTTATCCTAACCAGTAACATAGATGAACCACTGGTTTGAGATACCAGGCATATTTTTTGCCAAACACACAATAAAATGGACACATTAACTATTGACATAAGGATGGTTTCCCAGGTTACACCAAGCTCATCTCCCTGGCCAGTTCTTTAAATGGACTCTGGCCCTTTAATCATTCTGGTTGAAATTAGCCTGGGTAACGAGGGGAGATCCAGTCAGGACCACCCATGCCCATGTGGAGGACATTCTGCCAAGAGTGCAGCAAGACCTCCTCAGTCCCTGCCTTTTCTCCAGGTCTCTTCACTCCAGGAAGTCATCACAGCATTTTGGGCACCTCTGGAGGCTGGATGCAGTCCGGAGAACTGGGTTTGACACTTTGCTGTGCCTGCAGCTAGCTGTGGGCCTGGGAGGAGCACATTACAGCACTCAGGGAACCATCCAGTGTGTGGAGAAAATTAGACAACATACAAAGAGCTTGCTAAGTTGGAATGTGTGCCTCGTGAATAAGGGATGATTTATAATTTTTCTACCTTGTTTGGAACCAAACACATGCAGTCTATAGAGCCCAGACTTTGTACTGTTTTCAGAAGTTAGATTCTCTCTCAAGTAATCATCCTCCTCTAGGTTATCCTAGAAGGCTATAGATTTGGGCCAAACAAGCATACGTGGTCTAGTCAGAAATCCAGAGACTCTCTCCTGCCCAGCTTGCCCAGAGACAGCTCACCAGCCCCGTAGAAATCCCCCCACCAAGCCCCACAAGTACCAGTGTTAAGAACAAGGGACTTTTGTGCACCTTCCCCAACTTCCCTACCCCAGATGTGACCTGGCCTGCACCTGCTTCCAGCTAAATCTTCCTGAATTGGTACCCACAGATCATCCACTTGCTCAAGAACCTTCATAGCTCCCCACAACTCTGGAACTCTATGCAGACCCCTCACCACAGACAAAGCTCCAGCATAACTTTGCAGCGCCCCTGTTCTACACACACACACACACACACACACACACACACACACACACACATACACACCCTAATATGAAAAACTTGCTCTCCCCAGAGCATTCTCTGAGCTTGCCCATCTCCAGTTTCTGCTCCTTGTCCCTCCAGTTGGACTGTGCCTTTATTCCTTCTCTCAATTTCCAGCAAGGTATGTCATGCCCAACTCCCATAGCCACATATGTATGTGTTCTCTGACTTGTACATATGCATACACTAGTATACACCCATCTTTGACTCTGACTTACACTCACCACTTATGTGTGGTGTGTGTAGTGGTTCTAGCTCCTGCCAACTATAGAGCTAGTTTTACCTGGCACTAGGACCATACTCAGTGCTTTTTCCAATGACCTTTTATGGTCATTATCTCATTTGAACCACATCTGTCTCTGTTTTCTGATCTGCAAAATAGGTATAATAGCAGGGCCCATAGGCTCAGCCCTCTCCCACCTTCCCGCAGTATACCCTCTGCCCAGCAATTCTGGATTCTGGTGTTCAGACAGCTTTTGCTGGCAGTGAAGCCTGAGTGGGAGGGTTGGGGAACCTAGCCTGACCCATCCCTTCCCCTCAGGTACTCCCCATGGAGGACAGGTTGCACTGTGAACCCAGGCACTGAGCAGTCTGGAGGGGGTGGCTTAGCCAAAGATTCAGAAATGCTGTTGTGTAGTCAGGGGCCTGTGGACATAGGGGCCTGGGTGTGTCCCAGCCCTGCAGGCCCTGAGAGGCAGGCCCAAGAGGCAAGTTAGTTGGCGATAAGAGTTGCTCCCACTGTAGACCAGCCAAGTCTCCCACCCTCATATCTGCCCCCACTAGGTCTCCCATCTCCACACATCCTACCCCATCCCCTCAAGTCTCTCACCCATGAATGATCTGCCCTCTCCTTCCCCACACTGCCAAGACCTGTTTAATCTTTAAAATTAATATTTTAAGCTTTGCCAATTTCCTTACACTCATGACCTAATTTAATCTTTAAAATAGGCAAGTAGTTATTAAATATCTTTTCTCTATTTTATGAAAGTAATATAGGTATAGTGAAACCAAGAGAACAGTTAGAAGGTAGAGGTAAGAAAAAATACCAACTCATTTCTCAAATAGGAAACTGAGGCACAGATACACAGAGTAATTTATCAACGGTGACCCAGTTGGCAATGCCAGAGCTGAGGCATGGATCAGGTCTGTCTCATTATTTTCTATGATTCCACGCTGCCTTGATTTCAAACTGCTTTTTAAAAAAGTAATCAAGCAATGTTATAGAAAGTTTTTTAAAATCAAAGGAAAATGATGGCACTATCATATTTTGTATTCCCTTATGGCTTTTTTTGCATTCTATTATTACAATATAATTGTGAAGTACAATCAATTTTATATTGTATTTTTTAATTGATTCATTTTTCAGTGTTCCTTTCTATAAAGCTGGATGTGACCTAAGGTTGGAGTGAGGAAGGGACATTATCCTGCATGCAAAGCACAGGCCCAGCACCTATTAAGTGCTCAGTCAAAATAAACACTATATTGCTGTAGACATTATAATCATGATTTTAAATAGCCATGCCCTAGAACATCGAGTCAATGTACCGCAATTTACTGAACCATTTCTGTGTTACTGGACAATGAGGAGGATTTTAATTTTTGTTATAAATAACAGTACAATGAGCTGGATTATGGTCTCACATCTGATTCACATGACAGCTTCCAGCATCCAGCAGAATGGCCAAGTTCTCCCCATCAAGGGCACATCGAGGGCACACTTGAGGACTCTATACACCTATGTTGAGGAAGAGAAGAGTGAATATGTATTGATCGCCAATGGTATACCTAGTAGTAGGCCAGATACATTTATACTTGTCTTCCTTAATTCTTACAAGTCCCATTTTACAGGTGAGGAAAACTGAGGCTGAGGCAGGAAAAAAAAACCCACAAAGAAATAACCTGCTCTCTATTAGCTAAGACTCTTGATTAATTATAGTGTTATTTTTCTTAACATGGCACTTTTAAGGGAAAGCAAATAAAACCCAAGAACTAACTCCACATATGTCCAGGAGTAGCTTACCCCTTAACCTTCTCTGTTCCTAGTCGGGACTAGCAAGGACTTGGAGGGCTGGAGGGGGCTCAGTTATGAAAACCTGAAAAGCCCAAGAAAGACAGAATTCCGATGCAGCTTCTGGTCCCCTGAGACAGGAAGATAACCAGTGCCATGGGGGGTGGGGGGTGGGAAGGAGGAACACGTGGAAGCTGAATGGGGATGGGACTGGGATTTTGGAACCCCTGCTGTCTTCTCACCTCTGTATCCCTCACTGTGTGTCCTTGGACAAGCCCATTTGTCTCTCTGGTCCTCAGTTTCCCCACTTTTTCAGTGATCCTAGAAGGGACTTCCAGCTCTGAAGTTTGATGAAGTGATTTGAGATTTTTAACAGTGAGTTAACTTAAACAAAATGGTTAGAGTTATTTTCCTTCAAGTTCTGTATTACTAAGAAAATAGAAGAGAGAGTGGGATGGGGAGACAGGGAGCTTTCACAGGTATTGCATATATTTGTGAATTATGGGATATGTTTATACAGTAAACAGAAAAGGCCCCCCATGATCTCATTGACTTCATTGGCTCCCTCCTCCTTCATCCCTAGAGATGAAAGCAGCAGGACCCTTTGACCCTGTCCCTGCCTGGGCTGTGTCCACCCCCTTCCTGCACCAGGCAACCTCCTTTCCGCTTAAGGCCCAGTTTGAATCAAGAGCATGCTCAATTCAGAAATGTAATAACAGCAAGAACAGCTAGCATTTGCCAAGTGTGTGCCCTGCATTCATGTTCCACACATTCTCTCCTTTCGTCCTCTCAGGGGGGAAGTGCTGCTCTGATGCCCCTTTCACAGGGCAGAGACTAGGTTCAGAAGGGCCAGCACTTGCCAGGCCCCGGTAGATCCTGAATTAGGGCAGTCTGGCTCCAGAGCGTTCTTGCTGGGTGCATGAGGCTCAGAGGAAGGGCAAGCAATGTTGGAGTGGGGACATGAGGCTTGCAAGCTAGGCCTTTAGGGGGCATCCAGCAGGGCCTGCAGGGGAAGAAGAGCCTGCGCCAAGGTGGCTGGAACCCGGCAGTCTCAGGGGGTGGTCTGATGCACTGGGTGAAAATGTGTTGAAGGGCAGCTGAAGTTGGGGGCAATGTTAGAGGACACGTTAAAAGCAGGGTTTGGAGTAAAACTCAACAGAAGAAAAGGTCAATATGGGGAAAGCCCCTTGCCCTGTTTGCTCTGAGAATGCCTGCAGCCAGGCAGATGCCCCAGGCAGAGGACTGGGCAATTCTTCTCTAAGGAAACTCACCAGCCCCCAAAGAAACCCCCATGGACACTGCCATGTTAGAGTCTCCTAATGCACAGCCTACCTCAGCCACCTCCAGTGAAGCCCAGCCTGCACGGATTACCCCCACCCCGCAGAGCTCCCAGTCAGCTGTTTAGTGCTTCTCCCCTAAATGGAAATAGACATCCAGGCTCAGCAAGCATCTGAAGGAAGCAGGGACCAAAACAGAGAAAAAAGAAAGTGGGAGAAAATAGAGATGATGCAGAAAGCAGAAGATAACTTCCCCAAACCACTGTAATTAACATCTCAGAGAGAGAAGGAGGAGCTATGCATCCATGAGACAGGGAGGCAATAAAGGGACTATTGGGAGAACAAAAAGAACTCTTGGAAACGAGCATTTTAAAGTCTCAAATGAATATTCCAATAGGATTTGTAAAGGGAGGGGAAGGGAGAAGAGACTGGAAGGATCTGGCTGCTGAATGGATGTTTGGGGAAGAGCTGGTGAGAGACTTCTGGGTTTGAGCAGAGTCCTTATTTGCTGAACTGGCAACTCACAGGAGAAAAGCAAGTTGTGGGAGGCCAAGAATGGATTCATTCTAAGTGAGTTGGGCTGGAAGGCAATCCACCAATAAAGAAGCGGAGGCTTTGAAACCCTCTGAGAGGAAGCCTGGTGTCTCATAGGGCATCTACTTCAGCCAGCGCTTCTCAAAGGGAACCCACACCCAGCCTCTGAGATACTGCCAGATCAAAACCTGGGGCGCAGAAATATGCATCTCAACAAGCTCCCCTGGAGTCAGATAAAGGCCAAAGTTCAGGACCCACTGATCTCTGGAGCGTGTGGTCGAGGGATCCAGGGAAGAACTAGAGAAGTTAGGATAAAAGGAGCGACCAGGAAACACAGGTAGGTTTAAACCCAGGAAAACACCCCACTGGTGCGCTCTGCCATCCTGGTGCAATGAAATTATTACTAATTTCCAAATAGCAACAGCTAGCTCTTCGGTATTCGGTAGCAAAATCACTGATTCAGGAAGCAATTAACATAGAAATTCAATCAATTATTCATTGCATTACTAATGTGTAGCAGTAATCAAATTGGCCTTTTCATATGTATTTTTTCTTTTAATTAACTCTGTCCAAAACTGGAGTAAAGATCCCATGTATAAATGCATTCAGCTAATTTAAAAAACGGGAGGGGGGGGAGCATTTTATCTCCTTATCACTCTTCAAAGAACCCTTTGGCAGGAATTGCTTTGTGCGCTGGTTGATGTCATGCTCACATGCTTTGATGTGCATGAGGAATTCCCAAATCCCATCTGTAGATACCTGAGATTCCACCATTAGTGATTAGATGAAGCCTGATTGTGGCAGAATAGAAAGAGCACTCGACTAGGAGTCCAGAGACCCAGCTTCCAATTTTAGATCTGCCATTGATTGCCTCTCTGAGCCTCAGTTTCTCCCACTAAGGGGATTAGACACTGCTAAACAGTCTTCCAGCTCTGACATTACTCTCCTCGTGTTACCACTGCTAATGCCCCTGAGCCCATTAGTCTGAATGAGTTTATGTCCCTTCTTTTAGGAATTGACCAGAGAGGTCAGGTCCAGTCACCTGGGAGACTTGATTGACCAACATACACCTCCTCCTGCCTTCTAATAATTGCTAACAATTGTCAAGTGCTCCTTATGTGCCAGGCACTAAGTGTTGTTGTTTTTAACTGTGGTAAAATATACATGATGTCAAATATACCATTTTATCCATGTTTAAGTGTAGGTTAGTGGCAGTAAGTATGTTCACATTGTTGCACAAACATCACCACCTTCCAGCTCCAGAAAATTTCACCTTCCCAAACTGAAACGCTTGTGTAAGAGTTTTATGTGGATTATTTTCATGGACTCCTCACCACAACTCTGTGAGATAGGGTCTGTTATTATCCCTGTGTATCAGAACCACAGCCATAGCCATTCTATGTAATAAACATCCACAATACCTTAGCCAGATATAACCTAACCACTTCTTTAGCTCAGTATTCTGCAGGCAGGCCAGGGGTCGGCTGATCCAGGCTGGCTTGGTTTGTCTCTGAGCTTCTGCCTGCAGCCAGCAAACTCATTGAGGGAAATGTTCTTCTCATAGTGATGGCAGAGGCACAAGGGGGCAGATGGAAACCCGTAACACCTCTCAAGGTCTAGATCATCGGTTCTCAACCTGTGGGTCATGACCCCTTTGGCGGTCGAATGACCCTTTCACAGGGGTCGCCTAAGACCATCCTGCATATCAGATATTTACATTACGATTCTTAACAGTAGCAACATTATAGTTATGAAGTAGCAATGAAAATAATTTTATGGTTGGGTCACAACATGAGGAACTATATTTAAAGGGCCAGAAGGTTGAGATCCACTGGTCTAGATTCCTATTGGCCAAACTAAGTCACACAGCCAAATGCAAAGCCAATAGAAGGGAAATTGTACTCCCTGAATGAGAATAACAGCAATGTTACTTAGCAAAAGGCATGAATCGGGCAAGATCAAGAATGGGGGCCAATGATGTAAATGGATCTTCTGTAGCTCCATTGTAGAGATTGCTCATTCCTACCTCACAGGATCATTTAAAGGAGTGGCCAGGATGCCATGGGAAGTCATGCAGGACAATGCTGGTGCAGAGGAGCCCAGCTCATTTCCTTTAGGTAGGGATTCATCCGAAATGTACTTACTCAAGGGCACACAGCCCGCCCATCACAGAGATTTCAACTTTCTTCCACAGTTTACAACTCCCTCCAAAGCTTATAGCTTGGCATTTGGTGCTTCTGGGAGCAGAACTTGAACACCCCAGCCAAGTTTATCTGGCCCACCCTGCCAGGCTCCCAGCACTTGCCACATTGTTCACCACACACCCTGTTTGTGCCTTTGCTCATGTGCACTTCTTCATGGAAACCAGGTCAGGGCTCCCTTCCCCAGGCTGTCTGCCACTAGAGACTCCAGGCAGAGAGCTGGCTTTCATAGCCCATGGCGCCCAAGGCCACGGATCACCTGCCCCATCTCCTTGCACCCCTGACAATGGCTCTGTCTCTGACACCACTGGGTAGTCCTCCTGCCCCCAGGCAAGGACCTTCCCCAGCTCCTGCCCATCTCAAGAGAGCTGGAGAAGTCAGGGTGATGTCATTGACCCTGTGGGCACCACATCCATCTTGGGAATATTCTTCTCTTTATCTGGGGTAACCACAGCATGAGGAACTTCCAGAACACCTCCCCCTCCTCAACCCCTAGAGTTTTAGAATTGCTGTTGGAGCAGTTGGAATATGGAGAAATTTCTCTCTTTTCATTTGGGGCCCTAGGTAGATGAAAAATATGAAGTAGGCCAGCTCTCTGACCCAGAATTTTATATTTAAACCTCCCTTTCCATATGCACTTTAGTAATGACAGTGAGAATTTATCTTCATTAAGGAACAAAGGACAGGGTGGGCTCAGGTGGACAAAGTGGGCATGGCAGACAGGACGAGGGGCCTTTTAGGCCTGGGTCAAGATGGCAGGATGTTGATGGGGCTGAGAAATCATGGGAAAAGCGGTCTGTCCTTGGAAGACACAGGAAGCCCTTTGCTTGTGAAGGACTAGGCTGGGCTCCAACGGGGGTCACCCTGTGCCAGTTTATCACTCCACAAGCCAGGGGTTTTCTATGTGTAACTCTTCACCAAGAAGCCTTTGTGTTCACATAATTTTGTCAAGAAAGTAAGGAATCTACCTTCTTACCCTTGCCTTAATTATGGGTAAAATCAGCTGTGATAGTTGACAACTATTTCTTTGTTTTCGAGTACCACTAGGACCCATTACAGCTCTAGCCCAACCTACTGGGAAGACATCAATTTCTTAAAAGCACAAACAATGGACCAAGCTGACCACATGGTCACTAAGCAGAGCGGTGGTCACCTTAGTGATGTGACTTGAAGGTTGCCAGGAAGCTCCCCTGCTGAAAATTGCTCCCACTCACCAAATTGCTGCTGCCTGCAATTCCACCATTAGCATCAAATCATAAAACATCAGGTTGTAATTAGCCTAGGAAGCTGTCCACTTCAATGTCCTGGCTCTAAGTACTCTTGGAGAATACCTGAACAGGCCCCTTATTTTAGAGTGAACTCACGGCAGAGCTGGGATTAGAGTTCAAGGGATGAGGTTCTCAGTCTAACACTAAATTCCCGATGCTGGTGGTCTCACACTTTGCTGTGCATTTCAGTCTCCTAGGGATTTTGTTAAAAATGCGTATTCTGGGTCAGCAGGTATGGCATGTGGCCTAAAATTCTGCATTTCTGACAAGCTCTCTCATTCAGTCCTCATGACTAGCATGAAAGAGATGTTGTTATCCCCATTTTATAGATGAGAAAAATGGAGGCTCAGAGAGTTAGGTAATGTGACATGCAGAATAATAGCTCTTTAAAAATGTTGGTGCTTTTATTCTAGGAATCTGTGAATCTGGGACCTTACATGGCTGAAGAGACTTTGCAGATGTGATGAAGGTTAAGGAACTTGGAGCAGAGGCTATCCTGGATTTTCTGGGTGGGCCCAATCTAATCACACACATTCTCAAAAGTAGAGAAGCTTTCCCAGCTGTGGTCAGAGAGAGCTGTGACGATTAAAAGAGGGTCAGAGGTCAACCAAAGAACTTGTATGCATATGTGTATAACCCATGGATACAGACAATAGGGTGGTGAGGGCCTGGTGCAGGGGATGATGGGGACAGACTAGAAGGGGTCGATGGGGGAAAAAAGGGGACAGATGTAATACTTTCAACAATAAAGATTTAATTTAAAAAATAAGAAGGTCAGAGACATGTGATGTTTGCTGGCTTTGAAGATGGAGAAAGGGACATGAGCCAAGGAATGCAGACGGCCTCCAGAAGCTGGAAAAGGCAAGAGGATAGATTCTCCCCTGGAGCCTCCAGAGAAGAATGCAGTCCTGCCCACACCTTGATCTTAGAGTGAGGCCTGTGCTGGAATTCTGACCTTCCGAACTGTAAGATGATACATTTGTGTTGTTTGAAGCCACTGCGTTTGTGGTAATTTGTTATGACAACAGAAAAAAAAAAAAATAGCAGATTCTGGTGCCCAGAGCGGGTTGTTGCTTTTACAAATATTTTAAAACGTAGAGTAGCTTTAAAACTGGGCAGTGGGCATAGGTTGCAAGAATTTTGAGAAGTGATAGAATTTTGAGAAGTATGATAGGAAAACCCTCGAAGGCCTTGAATATGCTGTTAGTAGAAATATGGTTATTAACGCCGTGGTTAGTGGTGACTTAGAAGGAAATAAAAAGCACCATGTAGAAACCGTCAATAGCAATATGGACATTTTAAGGCGCTGCCAGTGAGGGCTCAGGAGAAAATGAGGATTGTGTTATTGGAAAGTGGAAGAAAGGGGATTGACCCCTTCTAGTCTACCCCCCCCCCGCCCACCTCCCCCCAATCATCTCCTGCGACAGGCCTTCACCACCCTATTGTCTGTGTCCATGGGTTATTCATATATGCATACAAGTTCTTTGGTTGATTTCTGCCTTGTTATACAGGGGCAGAAATCTTAGCAGGATTGTGTCCTGTGGTTATGTGGGAAACAGAACTTGTAATAATGAACTTGGATATTTAGCTGAGATTTCTAAATAAAGCATTAAAGGTTGTCTGGTTACTTCTCGCTACTTATAGAAAAATATGAGAAGAAAAAGACAAATTTGAGGGAAGAACTGTTAAACAAAAAGGAAGCAGGACTTGATGATTGAGGAGTTCTCTGCCTATCTCACTGTGAAAAGATGCTAAAATAAGAGGCTCACTCTCAGGAAATCACATTCTAGAGAAAAGCCTGAGTGTGGAGCTATACAACTTTCTGCTCATACCTTAGGAAGATCAAAAGTGCAACATATTTAGTCACACAAAATGCTCTTTAAAGAGATTAAGGGTGTGAGTCACAGATCCCCTCTATCAAGCCAGAAAGTATGCTTGAGGTTGTAATTCCTCAGCCATCTCAGGAAATACCAAAAATTAGGAAGGGATTATCTAGGAAAGATATGGCCATAAGCCTTTTGTCTGATGGAGTGAATCTCTATGACATATACAGGAGACCCACAGTTTTTTAAGAATGTTATACTAGCAGAAACACTGTCATCTTGGGCTGAGATAGAATATGAAATGAAAGAAGGCTGTCAGACCCCCAACGTTCTACTGACGTTACAGAGGCTGATAAAATTAGTCATCCACAAACACATGCTACCTTTCATGAAAAAGGAAGGAAGACTTAGATGGTGACATGGCAAGCCCAGAGGACAAAACCCCAAGTCACAGAGGTTTATCCCCAGACCTTGAGACTTAACAGAATTTACCTGGCTGGATTTCAAAATTGCCTGGGAGCAGTGACTCTTCTTTTGTGTTTTGAATAGGAATGTCTATAACTGTTATCTTATATCTGTCTCATCATCATATTTTAGGAACAGATAACTTGTTTCTTTAGAGGAATTGGATCCCAGGCAGAATCATAACAGAGCCCCACCCATTCCACTTTACATGGTTTAGTTGGTGACATTTGGGGCTTTTGAGCTGAAGCGATTCAAATGAGATTTTGAACTTCAAATTGATGTTATAATAGGGTGAGAATTTTGGGGACCTTGTGATGGAGGGAATGTATTTTGCATGTGGGAAGGACATGAATATTAGTGGGCCAGACGACAGTTTGTTGTAGACAGAATCATAACCCCCAGATACATACCCTACTCCCCAGAACCTGTGCATATGTTACCTTACATGGCAAAAGGGACATCACAGATGTGATGAAGGTTAAAGAATTTGAGCTGGGAGATTATCCTGGATTACCTAGGTGGGCCCAACACCAGTTCTTAAAAGTAGAGGAGTTTTTCCAGCTGTGGTCAAAGAGAGACGTGATGATGATGATGGAAAGAGGGTGATAGAGATGTGATGTTTGCTGGCTTTGAAGGTGGAGAAAGGCATGTAAACCAAGGAATGCAGACCACCTCTCAAAGCTGGAAAAGGCACGAAACAGATTTCCCCCTAGAACCTTTAGGGAAGAACACAGCCCTGCTGATACCTTGAGTTTAGACTTAGTGCTGGAATTCTGACTTGCACAACTGTGAGATGATACACTTGCATGTTTTAAGCCACTAACTTTGTGGTAATTCATGACAGCAGCAGAAAACTAATACAAGCAAACTTCCCAAAATGGTACAGCTCACAGGGAGGTGGAAGTAGAACTTGGGCTGCTTTGATTCCTGTGCTTCTGCTCTTTCCCCTATAATGGACTTCTTCTGGGTGGAAGTTACGCATTGACCTCTTATTTTAATTGTAAATGTCCCTGGACAAGTAAACCACGAAGTGCTAGATCTGCATGGATTTTAGACTGCAACCAACAGATTGATTCTGGATGATCTGGGCAGGAAAGGAGTTTATTAAAAGCACCTGGGGACTTATAGGAACCCTCAGCGAGGACTGGGAACTGGGCTCAGGGATGTTTGACCAGGATCAAGGCCCCACACTCTTCAGCAGAACCAGCCTGCAGAGGACCCCACACCCAAGGTCACTGCCTCTGCACTCACCAGTTCCCAATGCCAAGTCTGGGAGAGCTGTTCTGTAGTGTGGAGCCTAACCCTGAGCAGCAAAGGAGGTGGGGAAGCCAGTCACAGGCATTTTCAGCTTGTTGAGTGGGGAAGCATGCTCTGAGTCTCAAGGTTGTCAGCTCCCTAAATAGAAGAAGGGGTTCAGACACTAGGTAGCCAAAGTATATGACAAGAGTCCCAGGGGCAATGTGACAGGCCAGGCTGGGTTTTAAACCTTCTTCCTGTGGTCCAAATAAGCCATAAAATGGCCCCCAATAGACACCAGTTTAGCTTCCCATTTCATTTCCTCTCTTTCCACTCCTGGAAATTCTCCAAAGTCCTTTGACCAACCATGTGTTCCAGTCTGTGTGTGTCAAATAGAGTCAGTAGGTAGAGGCAGCCCCAGGGGATGTAAAGAGCAGTCCCAACCCTGAGCCCCACTAGCCTGGCATTGCTGACCCCTGGTGGGACCTTTCACTTCTGGGCCTCGCCTCCTCCACTGTCACCACAGAGGGCTGGGCCTGAGCACCTTCTAGCTCAGATACTCCCCAAGGCTCCAAATGGCTCAGCTTAATATTTTTTCTTGAAGTCACTTACTCTAACCATTTAAATATCATCCTTAGCTTTGTCATAAGGAATAATATCCAGGAAGTCAGCATTTACATTCTAGTTATATGTTTTCTTTCCTGGTTCATAAAAGTAATCCATAATTACTAAAATAAGAAAAGCTGTTTGTCAGGGCACCTTCTACCAGGTAAAAGCATCTGTACCACCTTTTGGGAGAGGAAAGTAATCAAGTCAGTCCTGTTTCCAACCACTTCTTCACGTGGGACCCAGGGCAAGTCACTTCACCTCTCCAAACTTCAGTCTCCTCACCCACAAAATAAGCTGAATTCTTATAAAATACATCACCAGTAAAGCCAGGGCACATAGTAGGTGCTCAGTAAAGAGTAGCTATGGTTTTCAAGATTGTCACCTTTGTCACATTACTCTTGGGTGGAGCATGGGCTTTGGAGCCACATGAGGATTTGACACCTGGCTCTGATGCTTCCTGGAGTGTAAACTCAGGTAATTCACGTTACCTCCCTGAGCCTGACTTTCCTCATCTGGAAAAAGAGGACAGCAACCCGCGTCACAGAATTAACCGGAGGCTCAGTGGAGATGGAAAGGGCTCTGCAAATAGCGGCTATGGTTATATTTGGCCTGATTGTTTTTCCTGTTGATGGCAAAGCTCGATCCTTTCTCTATTTTTTTTTCCATGGACACTGGTCAGTCTGCAGGCTTTCAGTTTGCCTGTCTGTTGTTCAAACAAAAATGAGGCAGGGACAATGGAAAATTGAGGCTACATGTCTGCATTCTAAATAGTGGAACCACATAAATGGAAAGAGATTATTTTAGGGTTGGAACGAATGGCCAAGGCTGGCAATGTGTTACCTGAATCATTTGAGCAGCTAGTAAGGGATGTTGCCTGATCTTATCGGGGAAGTCACCCATGATTCTCAAACCGAGCCAATGGCTCCCCAAGACCCCTCTTCCAAACAGACATTTCTGAAGCAGTGGGAGCCAAAAATAGCTGGTAGTAAACTGATTGTCAACAGTCAGAATGGAGGTGTGGGAGGCAAACTTTCCCTTGAGCTCCAGACACCTAAACTTATGTCTCCTTAGATCTCAGAAAATTCAGGCTTTCTCTGGGCCTTATGTTCGGGAGGTTGTTTTTATCCCTTTGAATGTCAGGTGTGTGGATATCCACACTACAAGTCACCCCTAACCCCTGATCCTGCCAGTGGTCTAAAAGCTCAGCCTGCTTTGAATATTGCTTCCTGGACTCACATACCTTTGGAGTGTGGGTGGTGGAAGGGTGGGAGCAGGCTGGCTTAGCTCCACCATCATGGTCCAGGCAGGCCCTCCACCGCCCTCTCCAGTGTCCCCTGTGTAGGCTGAGCAGAGGAGAGGGCCGCCTTTCATTCAGCAGAAGCTCTGCACCTGATGCTGGCATGACTTGAACCTTAGACCCCATCCCTAGAAAGGACCAGGCGCTCCCTTCCTGGTTCTCCTTGACTCCCTTGAGGGACAGAGCCTGGCTTCAGCAACCAAAGGCCTCTGCGTCATGCCTTCCATTCACCCAGGGAGCAGGGATCATTTTTGGAATTGGCCAAACAGGAAATACTATCTTAGCCCTTCTCAGAAGACTATCAATGCTTCCTCCTTCACACAACTCACTCCATCTTCAATGGCCTTTGGGTACAGTAGGTCAATTTGTTCATTCTCATCATGAACCCAATAACCATTCATTAATTCCTGGAGCACTTACTAGGTACTGTGGATAAAACATAGTCCTGACTGGCATGGAGTGCCAAGTCTAGTCATTGTTTTCTATCTCTATATCCCATTCCACAAGGCTAGCACATAATCCTTATCCATAATAATAAAAGTGTAATAATAATAAAAGTGTAATATGCAAATCGACCGAATGGCTGAACAACCATCTGGACAACCATTGGGACGACCACACTATGATACCCACTGGCCACCCACTGGCGCCAGGCCAGCCAAGGCGGGTGCGATGTGATTGGTTGGGGGCCTGGCCATCGCCCCACGATCATCCTGCAGAGGGAGGCCCAGGCCACCTACCAGCGGGCTGCGGTGGGTGGGCAGGGCCTACCTCTTTGGGGTGATTGGTCATGTGCCGACTGTGAGAGGGCACAGGCTGGGCTGAGGGACACCTCCCCCTCCCAGTGCATGAATTTCGTGCACCAGGCCTCTAGTGTTCATAATAACAACCAATAGAAATAATCACAATAATCTAGCTAATGCTTATGCTCTGGCTGAAGCACCTCTGCGAAGCACTTTGCATGAATTTTCTTGTGAAAATCTCACAATTATCTTGTGAAGCAACCTCTGGTATCCATTTTATAGATGAGGAAACAGAGACTCAGAGAATTCATGCATCTTGCTCAAGGCCACACCCCTCAAATGACAAAGCCAGACTGGTGGGTTCCTGATCTTCTTCCCTCCATGCCTCTCCTGTTAGCGTGAACAAAATCAGCATTAGTCAATTCAGGTTTGATTTGGCCTCCTCCTCACACAGGAGATAGTCCTATCATGGTGATTCCTAAAGTTAAAGTTCAGAAAGGCCAATAGACTCTCCCCAGCTGATACTTTGGTTTTGGCACTTCTGGTTGCAAAACTACTTTTGCTGAATCACGTAGCCCCTAAATCCCAAACGGGCATTTTGTCACTCAATAGGTTTTGATTAGCTAGGGCTAAAAGGAAGTCTTGTAAGTTTATAAAATATACCTTGGACACCTGGCCCCGTCACACTCTGGCTGGAGGAGAGACTGGCATCAGGAGAATCCATTCTGAAAGGAGGGGGCCCAGTCTGTCAGTGGTGGGAAGGGGGAGCATTTCGGGTTGTCATGATGGCTGTAGACTAGTGATTTTCAACTGGTGTGCTACAAGATTTTTTAAAACATGCAATACCTGACTATTTAGTCAGAGGCACTGACCTCTTCTCCCTTAGATTGTCAAATTTAAAAAAAAATGACAACAGCCAACACAACAATAGCCATCTAGTGTGGATGAATCAAAATTATACCTATCTTTTTTTTGGTCAAATCACAAAAAATATATTTGTGGTGTGCCGCAGAGTTTTAGTAATTAGTTTATGTGTGCCGTGAGATGAAGAAGGTTGAAAATCACTGCTGTGGGCTGCTGTCACTTGTGAGCAAGGAGCAGAGGTGCTATAGGCCCTGCAGTGCACATCCAGGACCTGTCCTGAGCCTGGCCAGAGTCGAATGTTTCATTGGATGTTGATGTCAGTGAAAATTCTATTGGTTTGTACCTATGCTCAGAACCCAACTCTGCTACATATTAGCACAGTAACATATGCTGGAATTTCCAGGAGTAAAACTACCAGGTATATAAAAGGAAAACCGTACTCATTTTGTTCGGAACATCACCAAGAACTGTTCCCATTTTAAAACTCAGGACCAGCAGCAGCATCTGTGGTATTTGATATGCAAATAACAGCCCTGTCTGTGTTAGTGGCTGTCACCTTTCCAGTGATTCAATGTATATCTGTGAATATGTTTATTTAGCCCTCACTTCAAAATATCAAATGTAAAAAAAAAAAAGAGTTGACAATTCTCAGTTGAATATTGTCTCCTCTTTCATCCGAACCAGTTCATCCCAACTGGGATCCATCATATGATTGCCTCATTATGTCTTCTAGTGTCATCACGCCCAGGCATTGAGATGTGGAAATGAGCCTTGTGTTGTTACAGATGACTTTCCTTTCATTTCTCCTCTGTATTATAGTTGAGGCATTATACACCTTTTTAAAATTATGTGTATTGGTAGGTTACATTACCTGTGTGTTTGCTTTCAGGATAATCAAAGGAGTATTGGGTCATACAGGGCTGCCTTGTCCCTAATTGCTGGGACTTCAGAGCATTAGCTCTTACCCCAGGCCTCTGAAGTCTGTTCCCCCACTAGACTAGTGGGTAAATAATGGGTGTTGACAGAAAATGGGTGATGGCCATTTGGGTGGACAGACAGGAAAGTGAACAGATGGATGCATGGACAGGTGGGTGCACAAAAAATTGAGTAGATGGATGGACATAGTAGGTGAACAGACAGATGAGTGGGCAAGTAGGTGGATTGATACAAGAGTAGGTGGACAAATGAGTGAACTGATGGGTTGGATTGGTTCACAGATAGGCAGGTGGTGAACAGACACACTGATGGGTGGATAGATACATAGGTGGGCAGACACGGATAGATGGATGGATGGATGGATGGATGGATGGACAGATGGGAAGGTGGGTGGGTAGAGGAATAGATGTGTGGGTAGTTAGGTAGAAGCATGGATGAATGAAGGAGAGGCACAGAAAGGTTTATTCACTTGCCCAAGGTCACACAGATAGTCAGTAGAATTGGAACCCATTCTTTTAATTACTGCATTACATTCGATTAAATCACTTGCCCAAGTCACCAGTCAGGAATAGGTGAAACCCAAACTTTGAACCTGTATTTGTTTAACTCGTTACTACTCCACTGGCTGAAGACTGGAAAATATCAGGGGTCAGTTGTGACACAGGAGCCTGTACCTCATCCTCAGGAAACCAGGGAGCTGGCAAAGGGTTTGTTTAAGCCTGGCTATCACATAATCACTTCTGAGTTTAGAAAGACAAGTCACCTAGCAATTTAGTGGCAGGTTTTAAGGGAGCCCACCCATCAGGAAACTGTTGTAGTAACAAGGAGTTCAGCCAGAGATATGGCTGAGAGGGTAAAGAAGCAAGAATGGTTCAAGAGACTTCTAGAATTTGAGCTGTCAGACCTGGTGATTAAGCCCATGTGAGAGATAAGGAACAGCAGAAATCACAGAGATCTGTGTGATGAACACAGTCACTTCCCCTTCTTGAGCCTTGCCTCCTACATCAAATGTGTTAGTTAGGGCAATAAAGGCTAGGCTGCTATAACAAAGAGACCCAAAAATACTGTGGCCTAACCAAGGTAGAGTGTTTTTCTAAGATAACACTTGGCTGCTCTAGCCTGACATAGGTGTTCTGCTCCACAATGTCACTCATTGACTCAGGTTCCCTTCATTTCATTGCTCTGCCACTTAGGATGTTGCTCTCATCCGCACAGCAGAAGCTGGGTTCAAAGCATATCACATTCCAGCTCACAGAGAGGGGAACCAGATGGAGAACACACACACACAAATGTTTTAAGGCAAAGTCTAGAAGTAACACACATTTGTTCTATTAATATGCCACTTGGTGAGGATTTGGTCACATGGCTACACCTAGCTTCAGGGGAGGCTAAGAAGTATAGCCTATCTGAGCAACCATGTGCACAATCAGATCTCACTTACCCCGAAGTAAACAACTTTGGGAAGACAACAGAAAATCTATCATATCTTGGAATTGTTGGGGTACAGAGTTATTACCAGGACAAAATGAGATACTGTTCATGGAGTACCTGGCACAGGACTGGCATGAGGTGGAAGCACACAAAGGAACAGTAAGGTGCTCCCAGAACTGTGAGGTATGGTCACAAAATCAGGATGTGGCAAAAGAGATCAGACATATCTAGAGGCAATTTCAAAATGGAAAGTCTTTCATGCCAGAATCTGGGTAAGGCAGGGTTGGGTGAGGGAATGTCATAGGAGAAGAGGGAAACAATGTCAGCCTGGAACCAGGATCTGAAGGCAGAGGGATTTTGGCAAGACACATGCTCCCCCTTGGGGAGGAAGAGAAGAGGAGCTGCTGGTCTAACAGCCCACCTGTGGAGCCAACTTAAGTCAGATGTAAACATGGAGGTGCAGGAAGCCAACTGGGACAACAGAAACCACTCCAGGTACTTCAGACAGAGGGAATTTAATGAAGGGAATTGGTGGCACGGTAATAGAATAGAAGCCACATAAAGGACAGGGAGGCAAACCAGGGATTAGCAACAGCAGAAAGTTGCTGCCACCCTGTGGCTGTTGTTAATCAGTCCCCAAGAGTTTGGTTAGCACGAGTCTGTTCCCAATGGACAGATCCGCGTGGCCTTACCTGCCCGGGTCAGGATACCAAGCATCAGAACCAAGGCTAGACCCAGAATGGAGATCTGGCTGCATCCTTGACACTTCTTTCTCACCAGAGTTATGGGGAAGTTTCTGCAGTGGTAGCACTATGGAAACACACTCCATGTAGGACTGGTATGTGTGTGGACACCACCTGATATCATTTACCATAGCTACTACTCTTCCCCTTCCACCCATTCCTGCCCTGCCTCACCATATTTCCTATGTCCAGGAGACAAGAGATCAATCTCCAAATATCTGAAGAGCTACCTTGGTCAGAAGTGTGGGCTTGTTTGCTGTGTCTCCTGTAGGTGGAACTGGGCTCCACAGGTGGAAGTGAAAGTATAAGCAGACTTGGTTCTCAACTTGGCTCCACTACTTAGGAGCTATATATCCTTGAACAAGTTGCTTAACCTCTCTGAGCTTCAGTTTCCTCTTCTGCAAAATGAGGATGTTAATGCTGCCCCTGGAGAATTGTTTACAGGGATTAAATGAATTAGTCATAGCAAGGTGGCTAACACAGTGACCTGGTTTTCTTGTTCATTGTTGTTATTAATGATATCTAGTTACAGTGAGGCAAATTTCAGTGTAAAGAAATGATTTCCAACAGTCTGGGACAACCAATGTGGACAGGCTGCCTTGGTAGGTGGTAAGGTCCCTTTCACAAAAAGGATGCAAGTAGAAAAGCCTGGCAATTGCTTTTCAGGGCTCAGAAATCCACTGCTTAGAGGGAACAGTTGCTCTGGATGTCCTCTGGGGTCCCAGAAAGCCTGAAAGGCAGTGATTGGAGTATTTCCTATAACCTTTCAGGGGCAATCTGGGGGTCACCCACATTCGGGAGGTTCTGGTTCTCAGACTTGACAAGTTTAACCAGCAATGCCTGGTCATCTCATCTGTGATAATAGGAGGGGGGAAGCTACATAAGGTCTTGGCCACCCAAACAGTGAGGGTCAGAGTGGTTCTATGATGGCTTAACTGGATTATTTACCTGTCAGGAGGTAGTATGGAACAGTGGTTGGGACTTCAGGTTCTGGAGTCAGGCAAAACTGCCTTAGTCCTGGTCCAACCACTGCTGAGCAGTTGACCTTTTAAAAGTTACTTAACCTCTCTGGCTTCAGTGCCTCCATCTGTTAAGTGGTAATGAGAGTATCTTCCTCATAGGTTGATGTAAGAATTGGATGAAATAATATATGCAAAGTTCTTGGCTCAGTTGTTGAGCCATAGCCAACACTCAATATAAGGTGCTTATATTATCACTACTGTAAGAATTTTTTTAAAAGAATTTGTGTCTGCCTGTTTATACAATAAGATTGAAGAGAAATGAGCTAGGGAATCAAAAACAATGGTAGAAAAATAAGATGGAACCATGGGAAGGTTAGTTCACAGCATGTAGGCTTTGTATTTGGTTTTGAGTTTCCTAGAAGCCAAATCAGAGGGAAACCAGATTACTTGTGGATACATATATAATTGTAACAATACCTAATGTAAAAACAATCATATTCATTGTAGAATACATGGGTGGGCATTACATAATTCATTTAATTAATCCCCATTGATGGGTATTTATATTGTTTCCAGTTTTTCTCTATCATAAACAGTGTTACAATGAATATCCGAGTACCCACATGTTTGACTGATTCTTGAATACTTACCTAGCACTTCTATCAATTCAATGACCTTCCAGAGTCCTCTGGAGAGAAAAGACAGAGATCGGATGGGCTAGGGGTCCTGAGAAGAGATCACGGACTAGAGATTAAGAAGAGCTGTTGGGGGGAGAAGGCAAGGCAAGAAGTGATTCAGGAAATCAGACATCCAGCCATTGTTGCTGCTGAGTATTCCCTACTTCCCCAATGCCCGGTGGGAGAGATCCTAGGGACTGAAAAGGGAAAATGAGGCAAAATGCCCACAACAGCAAGAGTTCATCATGAGCTCATACTAGATAGGATACTGAGAATAGCAGCTCATCCTCCCACCCACACACAGACGCATGCCTCACTCTTCAGCCATGCCACTCTACTCGCCATTCCCATCATGCCTCTGCTTCTGCTACCCCTCCAGCCTGGAACACCCTCTCATTGGTTCTGGCCCCCAGTAAGCTCTCAAGATGCAGCTCAAATCATCCCTCTTTCAGAAAGACTTTTGTCCCCACCCCACAGCACTAAGAGTAGCACAGTTCCTCCTACAATGTAGCACCACGACTATTTATGTATTGCTGAGCCCCACCCAACACCCCGGCTCTGATGTTGTCTTATTGAGTCCCTCATAGAAGCATGTTCTAGAAATGAACAAGGGACGTAGCTTTTGTATGAGGTGACTTGAAGGTACAGGATAGCCTAGCAGTTAAATGCAGCAACTTTAAAGTCAGAAAGGGTTCAAAATTATGGCTCTGCCTCTTGCTAGCTATGTGACCTTGGGCAAGTCACTCCACCTCTCTGAGCCTCAGCCTTCGAATCTGTAAAATAAGGATAATAATAATATAGCTGACATATTCTGATCCATGTGCCATACATTGCAGATATTTGCTTATTTAAATGTCAGGGGACTCACAGAGAGTTCATCACTATGAAGAAATACAGTACTTAGCACATGTGCCATGAAAGGCGGGTGCTGCCATATGCCTCTCTGGCCAGGCATTCATAGATCAGCCAACTTCCCTGTCATTCACTCAGAGGATCAATTGAGCACCGACTGTGGACTGGGTACAGTGTTAGCCTCAGAGTATAACTTTAGACGGTACAAGTGTTCTCTGCTCTCGGAGGCTCTAAGCCTCGTGGGAGTGACAAGTATCAAACAAATCATCATGCAGGTAACTGCACAGTTTCCATCCCAGGTAATTGCTATAAGAGACATGTGCATAAAGCTATGCAAGCCCAACAGAAATGGCTTCTGGTTAGAGGGTAAGAGAAGCCATTCTGCAGCAGTGACCTGGCTGATCAAAAGGATATGCCAGGAAGAAATAAGTGCACAAGTGGTCCAGGTAGAGGCCCTGAGGTAGGAAGGGGTCTTATGCACTGGGAACTCTGAAGGAAGGCCAGTGTGCTGGAGCCTAGAGAGCAGGAGATGGTGCTGGGAGGAGGGTGGGTAGAGAGGGGCTTGCAGGATGTGTGGGGAGTTTGGACTTCATCCCGATTGCAGGAAAGCCATCAAAGGACTGAAGCTTCATGTGATAGGATTCAGCTTCCAGAAGACCTCTCTGTTGGAAAGTGGATTATTGGAGGCAAGAGTGGGAGCTAGGAGTCCCGGTGAAAGGTTCTGCATTCATGCAGGTGAGCAAAGAGGTTGGACTTATGAGATTGATGACAGTGTAGGGAACAGGGTGTAAGAGGTACTGGGTGTGGAAGCTACTAGATTGGGTGGTGGGCTGGTCGTGAGTGGGTGATGGATGGCAGACAACTGGTTGACTGGCTGAAGAAGCCATATCCTGCGATGGGAAGACTGGAGGAGGAGCAGGCTGGAGAGAAGGATAGGGCTCAGTTGGGGCCATGAGACATTTGAGGTGCTTTTCAGTTGTAAAGGCCTGGCACTCAGAAGAGGGGCCAGCCATGAGGAGGTTTCTTTGGTTTTTCAACACATTAGAGAGCCTCAGTGCGACACCACAGGTTGTCAGCTCCTCTCTTAAACACCTGCTGAGCACCGTGCCTCCTAGGAGGGCATGTCTTGGCTCTCCATGGCCATCGTCAGAAGCTGGGAGCATTCCCACTGCAGAGTTCCCCCTCCCAAGGCTTCCCCATCCTGGCCCACCCGTGACACCTCGTTATAAAGGGCGTCCACGACACAGTGGTTTTCCCTGGTTTGTTCAGAAGCCCAGCTGCTGCCTTTGAGTTGTTCCCATCTTATTATCCCCGGAGTTTCTACTTCTTTTTGTGAAAATTTAATTTTCTGCTAGATTTGAAAGGGCCTGGACCAGCTGTTCAGGTTTGGGAAGTCAGAGTTAAATGCACCATGATCAAAGGCTGCAAGAGGCCAGCAGCATCCATCTCAGCAGCTCCTTAAATCAGAGCAACTTCACTCCTCCCAAAATGGAAAGCAAATCGCTCAGCATGGACACTTGAAAGCAGGAGTGTTAGGCAATTCCCAGCCTTCAAACTGCCTGCTGCATCTTTAAACCATTTTGCTTTGGAAATGGAATACCCAGGCTTCGTCCTGAGCTCCCCATGAGAAGATGTGCAGAGATGGCATTTGTGGGCCTTGTACCTCATTGAAGTTTCTTTCAAATCAAGCCCAGGATAAATCTCAAGAAACAACAAGCTCTGAGAATTATCTCCCAGCTCCCACTCAGCCCACCCCCATGTCTTCTCAGCAGGATTAGAAATCAGGCCACCTGGATGCAAACCCCCGCATCACAGGCTGGCAACCTTGAGCATGTCTGTCTGTGCCCTGGGTTTGCTCATCTCTAAAATGGGCTGATAACTTCCATGTTTGTCTCACTAGGTTTTGAGAGGCCTTAGTAAGTCACAAACTGAAAGTGCTTTGTAAACAGAAACATCACCCCCATCAATGGTTACTATTGTTCAGCTTCTTACCCTCCCAGTGATACTTGCATTTCAAAAAATAAGGAACTTTGAGAAGCAGGCACTGTTTCTCAGTGAAGAAAAGCATTTCTAAAATGCTGGAAAACAAATTAGTGTTTGAAGGGCAGGAATACCAGGTGTGAAGTTACCTTGAGAGCCATAAGGTGTAAAAATAGCAGAGTAGGTGACAGGAGCAGCTGGCCTCCCTCCTGGAGGCTGCAGGGCCACCGTCTGTTACTCTCCTCCTTCCACTCCTCTCTTCCCCTCACCTCTCCTGCCTTCCTGTCCTCCCCTTCTCTTCTAATGTCTTCCCTCACCCATCTTTTTTTCTTTTTTAGCACACTGGGTTTTTTAAAAATTTACCATCTTAACTATTTTAAAGTGAATGTGTACATTATATTCACATTGCTGTGCAACAAATCTATAGAACTTTCTCATCTTGCAAAACTGAAACTCTATACCCATTAAACACCAGTTCTCCTCTCCTCCACCTATCTTTCTCCTGGGTTTTTTTTCTTCTGAATGCCATTCTCCCTTTTGGTTCCAAGAAAGCTATGTAAGTTAAGAATCTTTCTGTTGAAAGTGACTCAAACTGGCTTACACCCAAAAAGGAATGTATTGGCTTGAGTAATTGAAAAGTCCTGGAGTAACAGGCTTCAAGTACAGCAGGATCCAGGGGCTGGAACAATAATCAGAACTTATTCTCTCCTCTCTCTGTCTTTCAGCCCTGCCTGTGCTGGCTTTACCATTAGGCATCCTCTACTTACTAGGATCCTGTTCTTCCTTCCCAGTTTTGCCCAGTATTGCATATGGGGGAAATGTCCCCGTATTACTTCCTTGCCACAGTGCCTTCGTAGTACCATATTCAGCCAGGATACAGCCCTGCCCCACCCCCAGCTTTGGGGCATACCTAACCCCACCACTGGACCTTCTGGTCCCACTTCCTCCCAATTACATTGGTCCTGCCACCATGATGGCCCACCTTCTAGTTCCCAGAAGAATGACATAGAAACAGCATAGGCCTCAGACTCACACAGATCTAAGTTCAAATCCCTACTCTGCCACTTACTGAGATGATGATGGGGGAAGGATAAAAACAGAATAATTATATAGAACATTACCATCTGGTACAAAGTCCATTCTAGCCATTTCTGAGCACTCTCCCTACCTTGTGTACAGCCCTCAGTGACTGCCTGCAGTCCATTTCTCCTTCTTCCCCATGGGGCCAGCACCAGTGCCCTGTCCTCTGGGAATCTGTCTCCTCCACCCCTGCCCCCTGAATCCCAATGCACCCTGGTCTCTCCTACAGGCCTCCCCTAGATCACTCTCTCCATTACTCTCCTACTGGAAGGTTCTCCTGCCTCCTTCCTTTTCACTGCCGAGCACGACTGCCCTGGGAATCCAGCCTCGTCCAGGCAGCCCAGATGCTGCAAAGGCAGTGAGAGTCTTGAAATGATCTGACATACTTCTCATAAGTCCTTAAAGGTTCACATTTCCTGGGCATCTGCCTGCCCTCCAGCATCTTCATTTACCTCCTCAGCAGGCAACATCCCAGGGGCCATGAACTGGAACTGCCTTCCAGAGCCTACAGTGACCACAGAGGGCCTACATCCCATGTGCACCTCTGTGTCTCAGAACAGAGCCCAGCCTAGGAAGCCACAGATATCAATAATAAATACCCAGCCAGGGAGGGAAGGAGAGAAGTCACCCCTGAGGCCGGGAGTGACTAATGGTGGGAGAGCAAGAATCATGGAGTGAGAATACCACCCCAGTCTGGTGTCCCAGGAGGAAAAGCAAGAACTGACATAGCACAGTCCTGGGTTTAAATCCTGACTTAGCTACCTAACTGCTGTGTGACCTTGGGCAAAGCCGTTTACCTCTCTGAGCCTTAGTTTTGCTCAATTGCAAAATAGGGACAATTGTGCCCACCCCAGAGGATTGGCTGTGAGCATTCAGTGACACAGTACATGAAGAGGGTCAATGAATATGAGTTTCCTATGAATAAGAAATAATAAATAGGCATAAATAAATATTACCTATAAAATAGTATAAATGATGTAATAACATTTCAGTTCTGCATATGTCTCCTGAGCACACACTAGGTGGCCTCCCTCTGTTCCTCAAACCTGCCAAGCACACTCCCCTCTTCAGGGATTTTGCCCTTTCAGTTTCCTCCCCAGAAGTGCTTTTTCCCACATTTCTGTGTGGCTCATTCCATTCCCTCTCTTCAGTCAGGGCTTAAATACCACCTCCTCCAAGAGGCCTTCTCTGCCCTCTTATCCAAAATAGAGGCTGTCCTGTTACTCCCTGCCCCTTGCCCTGCCTTTTTAGCTTCATCGCCGAGATCCCTTCCTGATACATCCTTTTGTGTGTGTGTGTGTGTGTGTGTGTGTGTGTGTGTGTGTGTAGATTGTTCAGTGTCTGTCTCCCCTGCCGCTAGAAAGTCAGCTTTTGGGGACAGGGACCTTGTTCCCTCTGTCTTCCCAAAGCTAGAGGAAAGCCTGGCACATAGTAGGCACTCGATAAAGATCTGAGTTCTAAATCTGAGTTCTGTCTAAGAGGTGCCCTGGAGACCTTGGTTTTGCACTAGATGTCATCTAAGATGATAACCATTCTAATGAAACCAAGTGCCACTTGCTACCTGCCACTCTGTGCCATCACTGCGCTAAACCCTCCCCATGTGCTCCTCCCCCAATCCCACGATGGAGGTCTTGCCACTATTCCCACTGAACAGAGGAAATGAAGCCAGGGGTGGAACTGGCCCAGAATCATGCGGGCACAGCCAGGATTGTGCCAGGTAGGTCTGCCTCCACGGCTTAGTCCCTAAACACAAAAATCAGGGTACCACAGGGAAGCCAGAAGCCCAGCACAAAGAAGAGCATGACCTTTGGATCAGGGAAGGCTACCTGGAGGAGAGGGCATTTGAGCTGGACCTTGATGGATACATAGGAGCCCTCCAGGCAAAGAGTGGGTAGAGGAGCACTTAGGTGTCAATCCTGAATCCATTCCACAAGCATTCATTTAGTGCCTCTGTGTGTCAGGCAGAGATAGCACCTTTTGGGAATGAGGCCTTCAAATTCCGAAGGAAGCTGAGGTGTTAGAATCAGCAGCCTTGGGAGAACCAGGGCAGGGCCTGGACCTCACTAGAGAGAGGGAGGAGCAGGCATTGAGCACCCACTGTGTGCCAGAAGTGGTGCCACAGGCTTCCCTTCATCCTCTCATGTAATATCCTCAACATTTGATGTGGAAGGTGATGTTCCCACTTTTAAATGAAGAAACTGAGGCTCAAAGGCCATGCACTGCAAGTTCTGGCTCCAGACCACCTGTGTTTGGTGGGGAGGACATAGGAAGAGAGTGCCTGCTATCTGCTTCTGGCCAACAGAAACAGAGGAGATGGGGTTTGGGGCCCAGGTCCTGATCAGGCTGGATGTTGAGAATCAGCAGAGAAATGGCCTATACAATAGCGGACAGTCTTGGTGGCCTGCAGGAGATCCGACCCACACACGGAGGTCTCTGTAGCTGTCTGTGTCACTTGCTTTGTGACCCTGAACAACTCACTGTATTTCTCCCAGCCTCCTGTTTTCTTAACTCCAGGGAGTTAAATGTCTCCCAGGCCCCTCTTCTGGCTCAGACTGTGCAGATTTCTAAGCTTGGTGTTTCCTATTGCTGCTCTGACGAGTTACTGCAAACTGAGTTGCTTAAAGTGTCTCCCAGGCCCCTCTTCTGGCTCAGACCGTGCAGATTTCTAAGCTTGGTGTGTTTCCTATCGCTGCTCTGACGAGTTACTGCAAACTGAGTTGCTTAAAACTTACCAGCTAACATTTGTATAGGTCAGAAGTCTGCTGCAGGTTTTCTGGGCCAACGTCACGGCAGGGCTGCATTCCTTTGGGAGGCTCTCGTGGAAGATGATTCCTTGCTTTTTCCAGCGTCTAGAGGTGGGCATGTTCCTCATAGGCCCTTCCTTCGTCGTCAGGCCGACCTTGGTTTTCTCACATGGCATACTGACTTCTCTGCCTTCCTCTTCCACTTTTCAGGACCCTTGTGAATACATTGAACCCACCCAGATCATCCTGCACCATCTCCCATCTCAAGGTCAGCTCATGAGCAACCTTAATTCCATCTGCAACCTTCATTCCCCTTTGTAACCTAACATAGCCACAGGCTCCAGGGGTTAGACCATGGATGTCTTTGGGTGGCCATTGTTCCACCTGAAAAACAAGACATTTGGGGGAGGCTTTGGGCAAGCTGCTTCTTCTCTTTGGACTTCAGCTTCTATGTTTAGAAATGGGGGTGATCATTATGACCCCCACCTCGTACAGCTACTTTGTAAACAAACTGAGATGATGTGTGTCAGGTGGATTGCAGAGGGTCAGGCACTGTGCGTGGGGTTCAGTCTTTATTTCTTGGGTGTTTCAGTGGCTGGTAGCATCAGCTGATGGCTCTCACTAGGTACTCAAGCCTTCTTATGCTTTGCCCTGAAAGGCTGCACCCCCACCCTCACACCCGACCCTGAGAAAACAAATGTGGGTCTGTCAACTGCTCCTGCTCCTTTATAATCTGTCTTCTTTTCACAGAACCCCAGGGGGCCCTGGGATTTAGGAGTTGGGGAATGTCACTCAAAGATGCCTATTGAGCACTGAACAATAGCCCCTCATGAGGTCATTCAGCCTCTTAGCAACCACTTGGGCCCTTAGTAACCAGCCCAGAAGTGTTGATATTTACCCAACAGAAACTTTGGGTTATATGGATAACGCCCAGTTCCTTCCAGAGAGCCACAGGCCCTCAAAAGCAAGTTCCACCCACTGGTAGCTGCTGTTCTGGCTCTTCTAAGAGCAGGCCTGGGAGGGAGCAAGGAGCTGTTCCTCTCCTGAGACTCAGTTTCCCCCACAATACGGGGATCAGACTAAATGATCAACAAAGAGGGTGCCCATGCATCCTGTTTGGCCTAGAACAATCCCAGCTTATCATGACTATTAAAAGTATTCTTTTCATTCTCAAAAGTGTCCCCAAATTGGAAGATCCATTTTCTGCTAACCCTAAGATAATTCCCAGCCCATGATTCTATTTTTCGTCCCCTCCAGTCTCTTCCCCTGAGCTGAACTAATCCTGGGATTCTCTCTGTGTCATGCTGTGAGCTTGGGAAACAGGAAAATCAGACATGGTGCCTGCTCTGGGGAGCTTCCGGGCCAGGGAAGAATACCACTTAAGCCAGTGATGGCGAACCTTTTGAGCTCGGCGTGTCAGCATTTTGAAAAACCCTAACTTAACTCTGTTGCCGTGTCACATATATCATATAGAAATTTGATATTTGCAACCATAGTAAAACAAAGACTTATATTTTTGATATTTATTTTATATATTTAAATGCCATTTAACAAAGAAAAATCAACCAAAAAAATGAGTTTGCGTGTCACCTCTGACACGCGTGTCATAGGTTTGCCATCACTGACTTAAGCACTCTGCGGAACTCTAGGATTGAATCCAGGACCTTGTATTCTCAGCCTCACTTACACTCTCCCCACTAAGCTATTTTAGTAAATAACAATACTCCTTAATATTCGAGTGGCATTTTGCAGTTTCTAAAGCATTTCCCTTCTGTTACCTTATTTAACCCTGACATCAATGGTTTTCATATATCCCCATTGCTCAGATGAGGAGCTGGAGGCCAGAGGTCATAGAGGGCGGTGGGTTAAGACAGCGAGTGGCAAGGAAGCAACTCAACCTCCATTTCCTCACCTGTGAAAAAGAAATGTTACCACCTGCTTCATAGAACTGTTATGAAAAATAAATGAGACAATACATACAAAGTTCTTTAAAAAAAAAAAAAATAGCAGCTGCCCTGGCAGTGTAGCTCAGTTGGTTGGGCCTTGTCCCATGAACCAGGGTGGTCACTGCTTCCATTCCTGGTTGGGGCACATGCCCGAGTTATGGACTCAATCCCTAGTGGGGGATGTGTGGGAAGTGGCCGATCGATGTTCCACTCTCCCATCGATGTGTCTCTTTCTCTCTCCTTCTCCCTTCCCCTCTCTCTGAAAATCAATGAAAGTGAAAAAATAACAGCTGCCAAAAATGAAGGCCTCTGCTGTGAGCTGTCATGCCCAGCAGTTGCATTTCTGGAACATTTGCCTGCTTCTCACATGCCCGCAGACACCACTTTGGGGATCTCCTGAAACATTTCAGAGCACTAGAAACAGTTCTTGGAATTCAAGCTTTGCCTCCAGGAGCTGTTTGACCTGCTTCCAGCCTCGGTTTCTTCATCTGTAAAATGGGCATAAGAACAGGTAGTTCTGAGGATGAAATAGAGCAAAGCACATAAAGGGCTTGGTACTCAAAGTGGATGGGTCTGTATTACTTTTCTGATGTTCAGTGTTTGAGGAGTCTTTGAACCTGGGGGAGGGAAGGGAGCATCCACAAGGTGGGATTTGCCTCCCACCCCAGGAGCCAGTGCCAGCACACATTTTAGGCTCTCTGCTTCCAGTGGCATTGACAGTGAGGGAGTTCAGCTGATGAAAGCTGTTCCCTCCACGCCCTGTTCACCTCAGGGAGGAGAAGGAGTCCCCCTCCCCCTTTTCTTTACAGAGCAGCTCCACAGGGGCAACTCTGTCAGGTTCCATGGTGATGCCTAAGCGGTTTCCTGCCCACGCCTCTTGCTAGCTAGGGCCATGAGTCACCACCCAGCTCTGAGGTGGCGGCCGTGGGAAGGGTGTTCCCTCTCTGGCTGCAGAAATGCTGTTGCAGGATTGCTCTAGAAAGCCAAAACCAGGCCCCGTGATAAGCACAGCTACCCTTCTTATGCAACTTTTGACATTGTTCAAAAGTAATGTTAATGTTCTTAACTTCCGTTTGCCGAAGGCCCTAGAGAGCTTGCCCAGTCCAGACCTCATGTTCTGCTTTCAATATTTTATATATTTAAATGCCATTTAACAAAGAAAAATCAACCAAAAAAATGAGTTTGCGTGTCACCTCTGACACACGTGTCATAGGTTTGCCATCACGGACTTAAGCACTCTGCAGAATTCTAGGATTGAATCCAGGATCTTGTATTCTCAGCCTCACTTACACTCTCCCCACTAAGCTATTTTAGTAAATAACAATACTCCTTAATATTCGAGTGGCATTTTGCAGTTTCTAAAGCATTTCCCTTCTGTTACCTTATTTAACCCTGACATCAATGGTTTTCATATATCCCCATTGCTCAGATGAGGAGCTGGAGGCCAGAGGTCATAGAGGGCGGTGGGTTAAGACAGCGAGTGGCAAGGAAGCAACTCAACCTCCATTTCCTCACCTGTGAAAAAGAAATGTTACCACCTGCTTCATAGAACTGTTATGAAAAATAAAATGAGACAATCATAAAAATTTTTTAAAAAAAAAAAAAATAGCAGCTGCCCTGGCAGTGTAGCTCAGTTGGTTGGGCCTTGTCCCATGAACCAGGGTGGTCACTGCTTCCATTCCTGGTTGGGGCACATGCCCGAGTTATGGACTCAATCCCTAGTGGGGGATGTGTGGGAAGTGGCCGATCGATGTTCCACTCTCCCATCGATGTGTCTCTTTCTCTCTCCTTCTCCCTTCCCCTCTCTCTGAAAATCAATGAAAGTGAAAAAATAACAGCTGCCAAAAATGAAGGCCTCTGCTGTGAGCTGTCATGCCCAGCAGTTGCATTTCTGGAACATTTGCCTGCTTCTCACATGCCCGCAGACACCACTTTGGGGATCTCCTGAAACATTTCAGAGCACTAGAAACAGTTCTTGGAATTCAAGCTTTGCCTCCAGGAGCTGTTTGACCTGCTTCCAGCCTCGGTTTCTTCATCTGTAAAATGGGCATAAGAACAGGTAGTTCTGAGGATGAAATAGAGCAAAGCACATAAAGGGCTTGGTACTCAAAGTGGATGGGTCTGTATTACTTTTCTGATGTTCAGTGTTTGAGGAGTCTTTGAACCTGGGGGAGGGAAGGGAGCATCCACAAGGTGGGATTTGCCTCCCACCCCAGGAGCCAGTGCCAGCACACATTTTAGGCTCTCTGCTTCCAGTGGCATTGACAGTGAGGGAGTTCAGCTGATGAAAGCTGTTCCCTCCACGCCCTGTTCACCTCAGGGAGGAGAAGGAGTCCCCCTCCCCCTTTTCTTTACAGAGCAGCTCCACAGGGGCAACTCTGTCAGGTTCCATGGTGATGCCTAAGCGGTTTCCTGCCCACGCCTCTTGCTAGCTAGGGCCATGAGTCACCACCCAGCTCTGAGGTGGCGGCCGTGGGAAGGGTGTTCCCTCTCTGGCTGCAGAAATGCTGTTGCAGGATTGCTCTAGAAAGCCAAAACCAGGCCCCGTGATAAGCACAGCTACCCTTCTTATGCAACTTTTGACATTGTTCAAAAGTAATGTTAATGTTCTTAACTTCCGTTTGCCGAAGGCCCTAGAGAGCTTGCCCAGTCCAGACCTCATGTTCTGCTTTCAACAGCCCAGGCAGAGGCTAGCGTCCACATTTGACAGGTGGGGAAACTAAGCCGCACCTGAGGCCACAAGACTAGGACACTCCCAGCCTGGCTCTCTGCACCAGCCCTCAAAACTATCCCCACTGGCCATCCTAGTTAGCTTTTGGAACCAGAGACAGAACAAAACAGGTAAATTTGATACATTTTATTCTTTTACAAATGAATGTAATTGTTAGCATTTATGTCCTGCTGCTGGGGTAGAAGTTTGAACTCTGATTTCTGATAAAAGTCTATTTCTGTCCTATGAGCTAATTAAGAATCAGAGCTGAGCTCCAGGAGGCTGGGGGAGAGAAGGAGTATAAAATATCTGCATAGTCATTCGGGGGATTTTGCTTGTTGGCTGCCTTTGGCTGGAGTCCTCTTCATGAAACACTTCCACTGCCTTGCCCAGGCCAGGGAGAAATAGCCATAAACAAGAGTGGATGGGGCAGAAAGGGTCCACATGCATTCCACCCACCTCAGTCCTGTCTAAGCCTTAAACTGGCTTAGCCCAAGTCAAGAAAAGCCAGACTGCACCTTTCAGCCAAAGAACCAGCAGGCTGAGTCCCATCCTGCTAGCAGCCCGGCCTGGTTGGGATTTCTGCTCTGCGTCAGGCCTTGGCCACTGTGCATAACAGCTTCCTTCTCTCCCAGAGCCACTGCAAATGTTTCCCCTTCGTCCGCACCATGACCTCACCCAGAATAGATTTCCTACTATTTGAAATTATTTAAAATTAATTCTGTAGATTTTGGGGTGACACTGATCTTCTCCATAATCAGAAGAGTATGTGATGTTGGTGCCCAGATAGCCTGGGTTCCTGAATGGACATGTTAAGTCTTGACAGGCTGCCTGTAAAATGAATTTTTTTATTTTATATCAGCACCTGTATTCTATAGACTTTCATTGAAGCACTCCATTGAGAATGTGTCTGTCTGAAAGGGATAAGAGCCCTATACCTCAGATTATACTGGATCTTTTTTTAGGAAAAAAGAACCACATAGAGAAAAGTATGCTTCTGAAAATGAACAAAAAGTCTGATCTATAGAATGAGGATCTGCAAAGGAAAAAAATAAAGATATCGTTACGTAGTTGATAAATATTTCTCTCTTTTCCGCGTCCAGCGCAGCTAGAGAGCAGTCCCTTTCCTGAGTAGGGGCAGCTGGGGATTGGGAAAATGAAAGAAGAGACAGACACAGAGATAGAAGTAAAAAACTGAGGCCGGGTGGGACAGCTGTCCTCTGATGGAGAGACAGTGACCCAGAGCCGATACAGCGAGTTTATTTTATACAGTCTGATAAAACAAGGGTGGATTAACATGTATACAAAGGTTCTTATTTTGGCAACACTTGCTGCACTTCCCACAGCCCATTAGCTACTTAGGAAGGAATTAGGGAGGGCTACAAGGTCAGGTTTAAATATGCTAGGAGAGCCCTGCCCTCCAAGCTGGGACTTGTTTGTGGCCCTGCCATAGGTCAGTCCGAGGCTTAATCCTATAGCCGCTCCCTACAGTAGTTGAGTTAATCTTGAAGTGACTGAAAAGAGAAACAATAGCCTACAGCAATGTAAAATGCTCTAAGTTCCAATGCGGTCCTTATTCTTCAGTAAAGTGTCTTGTCCCATCTCTGCTATTTGCTTAGGTTCTAAGTCTCAGAAGAAAAGTCAGTATGTCTTATCAGCTCCCCTTTGAGATAAATATTTATTGCTTTCATATTGTTCACAATTCTTCAGTTGCTCATTCTAACGAGACTTCAGAAGCTCTGTCTTTGTGGGTAGCCAGCCACAAAACACTCACTTGGGCTGAGTCCCCAACCTGTCTTCCAATACAAGTCATTGTTATTATGAACTCCTTGGGGCTCTTAACAGAATGTAAACACATGGCATGATATTAGAAATCATATAGGATTTGGAGTCAGACCAACTTGGTATGTGGCCTTAAGCAGGTGACTTAACCTCTCTGAGATATGTGGCTTCCTCCCCTCAATTCTGACATTACCAGGCAAGGTCAGTTGCCCATCCTCATGCACCCCTACACTTGTGTTGGCTTTTGTTCACCACACTGAGCTATACAGTTAGTTCCCTTGTCTATCTCCCCATTTCCCACAGGCTCCAAGAGTTCCCTGGGGGCAGAGTCTTGTCATATCTGTGTCCCAGTGCCCAATACAGGGTCTGGCAAGGAGCAGAGGCCAGGGTTTGGGTGGGTGGGAAGAAGGAAGGAAAAGAAGGATAGAGGGAGAAAGGAAAAGTAGAGGGATATGCAAATTTTAAACTCCAATGCAACTCACAGTTATTTATTACTAGGGGCCCGGTGCACAAAAATTTGTGCACTCGGAGGGGGGGAAGGGGGGGGCCCTCAGCCCGGCCTGTGTCCTCTCCCA
>NW_005361955.1:4340811-4343758 GCF_000412655.1 Myotis brandtii
CTGAAAGTGTTACAAAGTTTCAAACTGCCAGCTCAGAGGCCGGCAGCGCAGGCGGGGAACGTTGGCTTCCTCCTTCAATGAAGGAAGCAAGCCTCATGTTCGCTTTAAGCTGCCTGGCTGCCAGCCGCCATCTTGGCTGTCAGTTAATTTACATATCTCCCTGATTAGCCAATGGGAAGGGTAGCGGTCGTACGCCAATTACCATGTTTCTCTTTTATTAGTGTAGATAACTGTGGACTGGCCTAAGTGATAAGACATGCTAAAAATGATAATATTGCTGCCACATATCACTTCCCAGTTTTCAGCCCTGACATCACCATCATTTTATAGTTAACCATATTGACTACTTATTTATACATGTATGTCTGTTTACCCTCCCAACAATCTGTGAGGTAGGTACTACTATGGTCCTCCTTTTGACAGATAACAGAGCAGAGGTAAGGAAAGGTTAAGACACTCACCCACATGACACAGCTGGTACATGGTTAGAGCCAGGATTTGAGCTGAGGTTCCTAAGACTCCAGAGCCAGTGCATTTAAATAGTGTGCTCCCAGTACCCAACTCAAAGCTTGACAAGTAGTTAATTTCAATAAAGAGTCATGAATGAATGAATGAATGAATGAGTTAATGTTCCTCCATGGCCATTGACTCTCAGTCTTACTCTCAATTCTTTCTTCCTGGCATATGTGATTATTAAAACAAAAAGTCTAAGCTTAATTGGGTCTGGGTTCAGATCTGGACTTTCCATGTCACCCTGGGAAAGTCGCTTCTCTCTGAGCATCAGCTTAATTCCCATCAAATGGGAATAATATTAGAGCCTTCCTTTCTCAGGCTGCGTTCTCCCAGAAGCAGACGACAAGACAATAATTCAAGTGCAAGTAATTTATGTGGGAGGCACGGGAATGCTGATCAGGGAGTGGGGAAGTGAGACAGGAAAGAGAAGGAGATGTTTTCAAGAAAGTTAATTACCACTTTGGGCAACTGGGGCTCAATCACGCTGGGGACTCCGGGAACCATTGGAGAACCCATAGCTCACAGTGTCCCCACCTGAGGAGCAAAGGAGCTGGGGTAGTGATATGGTACACCAACTCCCACCAGTCATTGGCTGAGGGTGCAGGAGTGAGAGGAGTGGTGTCACTTCTCTAGAACTTGCCCACCAGAGGAAGTCCTCAGGCAAAGAGGTGCAGATGCTGTGGGGGAAATCACACCAAGTGGTTAGTTAGATCTGTGGAATTATGGGCGGGGCAGTAGCAGCATCTCTGAACTCTTAGCATCACTATGAGGATTAAGTGGGTTCCTTAACCCACTTGGAGTGCAAACTCTTGCACATATTAAACATTTCCTCCATGTGATACAAAACAGATGCCCTTGGGATTTGCTCCTTAGAACCTTGTCACCAATCTATAACCAGCAATGTGATTCTGCTGAGTGCCAGGGGCTGGGGTACAGCAGTGAGCATTGCCAGCAGGGTCCGGCCATCCAACATTCATAACCCTTTCTGGCTGACAGAAGATGAATGAGAAATGACAGACTCATCTCTGGTAATGACCGGGGCAGTGCTCAGAGTGGTGAGGACCATGGGAGCTGCCTTGTCCACCCCCTTCACTTTACAGAGGGGAACTCGGCCCAGGGTACACAGCTAAGGGGGTAGTGCCAAGACTGGACTCCCAACTTCCTTCAAAGTGGGTGTCACACATGTGAAGGGCCTTAGGCAAACCCTCCAGCTGGGATGCCAGCGATTACTTTTGTAGCACAGGAAGCATGTTCTGCATATGCCCAAACAGAAATTCCCTGTATGTGGATTCCCTCCCACCTTTGGCACAAGATGGTTTTGCTTACAAGGGGCTTCACCTTCTCTGGACAGGTGTCCAGATAGTCCTTGCCTGAAAGCTCCCTGGGGGACAATATTTTAGAAGTTTCATGAAACAAATGCATAAGAACAAGGATCTGACCTCCCTGTCATGGGTCAGCTGTGTGGCCTTAAGCTACGCTCCCTTTCTGATGCTGTTTCCTCATCTGTAAAATGGGGACTGTGAATGAAATGGTGGGCACAAGAGAGATTTGGGAGATGTAAACTGCCTACCTCTTGTGGGCAGGGGGAGTATTATTATCATTGTTGTTGATATTGTTGTTAGGAATGGTGTCACCTTGGGCCAGCCAGTTCTTCTCTCTATGAATCCTCTCTTCTTTCCCATCGGCTATTGTCAACCCCAAAGAACCAAGAATGTGAAGGCAACCGCCAGAGACCTGCAACCATAGACTATGTTAGATTTGGGGGAAAATTGTATGTTCCAACCCCCCAATAGGGGAAACTGAGGCCTGGAGAGCGAAGAGGACTTGTCTAAAGCCACCCACCTTCAGTGGCTGTCAGCTTTTGTCCACAGACTCACCACCCACAGCTCTCCCCCACATCTACCAAAAACTTTGCCTACCCCGACCCCTCTGCCCCACACACCGGCCCAGCCAGGGGAGCCTGGGAGGGCACAGGCCTCTTGCTGCTCAGTTCCTGGCTGCAGGCATGTTCCCTTCTGCTGCAAGTCAACGTTTCTGCCTCTGAGTTTGTGTGTGGCAGATGGCTCAGCAGAACAGAGCCTCGATTGCTGATGGAGGCAGCAGGTCTGGAGCATGGAAGTAGAGCCTACTGGCTTTGGGAGCCACACAGCCTGGCTTGGCCACCTTTAAGTGTGTACTTTCAGATATGTGGTCTTACCTCTACAAGTCTGTCTCCCATTTTTTAAATGGGGCAATAAGGTGACTAGGCCATTCCTCATCAATCTGATAGGCAGGTGTGTCTTCATAGTGGGAGAGGATACAGATGTGGTGGGGGGACTTTGGAGGCTGATTTCTATCTCTGGAGAAGGGAAGCGATGGGAAAGGGGGAACCTCAGGAAGGAGGAATCCCTAGCAGGCCCCAAGTCCTGGCCTGGAGTGGAGCTGTCCAAGGTTC
>NW_005361955.1:4343780-4344282 GCF_000412655.1 Myotis brandtii
GAGTTGTGTGGCTCTAGTTGTGTGGAGAGGCTGGTGGCTGGGCAGAGCCAGGCAAAGCCCAGGAACCTGGCCCCTTCCTCCGTTTTCAGTAGTTTCAGAGGGGCTGTGTAGAATCAGACTGAGGTGGGTGAGGGGGGCAATCTGAGGGGGTGCTTTAGTCCAGAGACTGAAGGCTGGGAAGGAGGGGGTGTTCTGAGGGGCTGTTAGATGTCTCCTTCCCTCCCTCTCTAGTCCCCTGATGGAGTCAAGCTGATGGACAACTATCAGGCACTAAATTCCAGCCTCAGGGGGCAGGTGGGTAATCATTTAAGAAGAGGGAGCTCTGAGGGTGGTGCTAGGAAATGGGCAAGCTGGTCTTCTTATACTAACATGCCATGTGCTAGCATGTTTTCCTACATGTATGTTTACTATAGAAAATGGGGAATATATATAGGCTTTTTATAGAAGAACCAAAAATCTTAACTCCACCAGTGTTGATATTTGGAGAACACGGTATCTTTCA
>NW_005361955.1:4344461-4349015 GCF_000412655.1 Myotis brandtii
TTGTTGGGGTCAGAAAATTGAGATCCTGTTTTATTTCCATTATCTATGTGGCTTTTTTCACTTGATGGTATTAAGACATTTTCCTGGGTCATTCAAAATTATTTGAAAACATGATTTTTGATAGATGCATAATCTTCTATTTTATGGCTGCTCAGTAATTTACTGAACTAACCCCCTAGGGTTGGATATTAAGATTGTGACCAAATTATTGACATGATTTAAAAGGGAAAACACTGATGAACATCTTTATGACTAAAATGTTTGCATTTCCAATTATTTCCATTAGAATATGTACATAAGAAGCAAAATTACTAGCTCAGAGGCTGCACATTTTGTCTTTTATTATGTTTTAATATCATATTTTGACACATGCAAAAGAAATTATGTAGCATATATGTTATTTTGATAATACAATGTATATCATGGACCTACCACCCAACCCAAGAACCGAATGACAGCAATTATTTTGTGTATTCCTAAGAGTGTGAGTGTCCCCATCTCAACCTCTGCTTCTTCCTCAGGAAAGATTATCCTGTTTATCATTTCCTTGCTTTTTTTCCCTATAGACTGTAATTTTAGAGCAGTTTTAGGTTCACAGCAAAACTAAGCAGAAAGCACATGGAATTCCCATGTGCCGTTTTTCTTAAACATTTTTATCTCGTGGGTGTATGCTTACACTACCTATAGTTTAGTTCTGCTTTTGTTTTAGTTCTTTGAAATAGCATTACATAGTTTGCAATCTTCTGAGACTTGCTTCTTCCAGGCAACATTGTTTCTCAGACTTATCCATGTGGTGGCTGTTGCTGGAGCTGATGCATTCTCGTTGCTATGTAATATTTCCTGGCATGACGATACCACAGTCTTCCAGGGTTGTTTCCAGGGTTCAGCTCTTGCAAACAATGCTGCTGGGAACATTCCAGGCCATGGTGCCATTTACTTAGAAAAGGAACACGGGAGGGGAAAACATATTTGGAAGAGGGATTGCATCAAGAGTGGAGTATGCACAAGCTTGAGTTAAGGTGTCTGCAGGCCGTAAATTGATTTGATTTTTGAGGAGAGTTGCGACAAAGAACATCTCATGGGCTTGCCTGAGCTAGAGCAGTGGTCGCCAAGAGGTGGTCCGTGAGGTCCGAAAGGTTGGCAACCGCTGAGCTAGAGTATGCCGTTTCTCAAGCTTAGCTGCAGAGGTCAGTGATCTTGGGCCTGTGAGCACAAGTAGCACCTTCTGCCGTGCCCACCTTTGAGGAGTCAGGGTTTGTGAGGGGAACAGCTCCCCCACCTTTCAGTCTCTGTGCCTTTAAATCTGAGTGTCCCTAAGTGTGAGGTATGTGTCTCTGAGGATATTAGGTAATATGCAAGATCAGCCCATCACCTGATAGGAAAACTAGTCTGTTTTCAGTTCTCTTTCAGTCTTCCAGGTCACATCAAGGCAAAAGGAAGTAGTGCATCTGTAATTACAGCCTCGTCCCCTCTAAACATTGGCTAAACCCTGAGCAGGAGCAGAGAGCAAACTCAGGGTCTTAAGGGGACAATCAGATCCACTAAATGGAAGGACATCTTGTTGCATTTCTCTGATGCAGTCATCTTTTATTTGTGGTGTGTAGCATTGGTTTTCCATTGATGGTAGTGACAAAGTTTCCTTTAAAAATAATGTTTATGTTTTAATCAATCAAGTTATTAAGAAAAAAAACACATGAGATCGATTAAAGGACAGATACTAACCGTCTTGACAGTATATTCAATTAACCCAGGTTTGGGAAACACTGACCTCAATCAGTCATTTTCAAACTTTCTGTCTCAGGACCCTTTATATTCTTAAAAATGATTGAGAACTCCCCCAAAGAGGTTTGTTTATGTGAATACTTTGCATGTTTACCATGTTAGAAATTAAAACTGGGGTTTTAATATTTATTAATTCATTTAAAATATCAATCATAAACTCACTATGGTACCATATACAACATATTTTATGAAAAATAACTGTATTCTACAAAACAAAAATAAATTAGTGAGAAGAGTAATGTTTTACATTTTTACCAATCTCTTTAATGACTTAATTGAGGGCAGCTGGGTTCTCATCTGCTTCTGCATTTAATCTATTGCTATATGATGTGTTGGTTAATGTATATGAAGAAATTCCAGCCTCACAGAGATATGTGGTTGGAAAAGAGAGAAGTATTTTAATAACCTTTTCAGATAATTATAGATTTTTTTCTTCAATACTACACCCAAACTCAACAAGTGATAGTGTATTAGTTTGCTACAGATGCTGTAACAAAATGTCACAGTCTGGATGGCTTTAATAACAGAAGTGTATTTTCTCACAGTTTTGGAAACTTGAAGTCCAAGATCAAGGCGTTAGCAGGGTTGGTTTTTTCTGAGGTCTCTCTCCTTGGTTTGTGTGGGCTGTCTTCTCTCTGTGTCCTTGCATGGCCTTTCCTCTGTGCACATGCATCCCTGGTGTCTCTTTGTGTGTCCCAGTTTCCTCTACTTATAAGGACATCAGTCCATTAGGGCCCACCTGAAATGACCTCATTTTACCTTCATCGCCTCTTTAAAGGCCTTATCTCCAAATGCAGTCACATTCTGAGATACTGGGGAGTTAGGACTACAACACATGAATTTTAGAGGGGACACAGTTCAGGCCACGATAGCATCTTCAAAATTAGTTGCTATGAAGAATCTGAAGGCATCTCAATAAATTTTACCTGCTGTGCATTAAAATCCATTTTCTCTACCTTACACTTCAAGGAATCTGTTACCTATGCATGCTTTCATAACATCATGCATTGGCCATTTAGAAAATGTTGGCTCATTGAGTTGTATAGATCTTTCTAATGTTTACACATTTTGTTATATACGATTTTTTAAAGTCATATCTGTAATCTCACCACTGACCTCATCAGAAGTGCTTTTACATCCTGGGAAGCTGTCAAGCTCATGATACCAAATACAAGTTTTCCAAAATTCTGATTTTCACTTTGAAATCTCAAATTTTATCATTAGCAACAAAAATTGTCAGTTGTTCTCCTTGAAGCAGTAATCTTACTTTGTTCACTTTTTGAGAAAATTCTGCCAAACACCCAAGTCTGAATAACCTTCATTTATCTGTCAGTCGTTCCCTTGTGTAAAAAAAATAGCGTTTCATGAAAACAGAGGCTAATTCAGCTCACAACTCAAACGATCGCACAAAAACTTTTCCTCCAGCACCCATCATAGTTTGGTGTGCAGCAGACATATTTTATGCATACTTCCCATTTCATGTTCTCAAGGGTCAAGCTTTAATAAAATTAATCATTTTTCCTGCTTCACCCAGGATATTCCTAAGTGAGGCTGGCATTTTTGTACTGCAACTGTGTGGCAATGAAAGAGTAGAATAACTGCTGTACAATTTTGTGACACTCCCTTGATTTGCACTAGGGCACCAGCAGACTTACTCACCATTGCTTTTGCACTAGCAGTGTAAATATCAACACAGTGAGGATGCAAATAGCATCCTAGCGTTATTAGGAAAATAATTTTGACCTCTCAGCCCCCCTACAAGGGTCTTAGGAACCCTCAGGGGCATGTGGATTACACTATGAGAACTGCTGACCTAGATAAAAATAGAGAAGATTTGGGGCCAGTCAGGGTAGAGCCTCGAAAATGACATTGGTGCCAGAGTCACAAGGCCTTGGTGTGCACCAGGCTCTTCTAGTGTGGAACTAAGTGGCTTTGGATAAGTCACTGTTCTCTGGAAGCCAGACACTTAACACAAAAAAAATGGTGGGTGCTTCCCACATCCCAGAGCTGGGGAAGGGAGGAGATGAGGCCCACACTTGAGAGCCTCTTAATGCGTAAATGGTAATGCACAGACCAGTGGGAGGAACCAGCTGCTTTGAGGAATGAGGCAAAGTTATGAACTTTCACATCCTGGCTTAAGCCACTTATGATTAGAAACACTGCTCAGATTCCTGTATTCCCCTGAAGAAACATAAGAGAGCTAGACCTGGAGACCCTGAAAGAAATCCAATTAGGTTTCTAATTTTAACAAATTGACAACTTTGGAGCTCTGCTTCAAGTCATGCATTACCACATATAAAAGTCCACATTTCCTCTTGTCTCCTATTGGACAGGTAGGCTCTGACTCAAGTCAGGTAGAAGGCTGGAATCCCACGGGAAATGACAAGCATTTCAAAAAATATGATTCGATTAGCAGTGTCAAGAAGATAGGTGATTCTGTAAAACTTCAGGGAACTAGGAAGTACTTGTTGAAAGGTTTTCAAGTGGACTTCTGCTTCCAGGAACATGGAGTAGAGATACTTCTCCTTCCACTCACCAAGTGCAACTAAAACTCTTGAACATTACATATTAAAAAACAAACATTAGCCCTGACCAGTGTGGTTCAGTTAGTTGGAGTATTGTCCCATACACCAAAAGATGGTAGGTTTGATTCCTGGTCGGGGAACATACCTAGGTTGCAGGTTCAATCCCCCAGTCGGGGCATCACACATCAATGTTTTTCTTTCTCCCTTCCTCTAAAATAAATAAATAAATAAATAAATAAATAAATAA
>NW_005361955.1:4349953-4350310 GCF_000412655.1 Myotis brandtii
TATAATACTTTCAACAATAAAGATTTAAAAAAATAAAAAAACTATATTAAAAAAAAATAAAATGCAGAACAAACCAAAAAACTCTGAAAGAGAGAGAGAAAGAAAACAGACCTGTTATGGATCTGCAGACCCAACATAGTAGTGAGTTCCTGGGCTTTCTTTTGTCTCACATATCCCAGAATTAAAGCTAAAGAAGCAAGAAATGAAGAAATGCCAATGAGTAAGCAAAATACACACAACACAAAAAACAAAAGACAAGACAAGACATCAACAGAAGTTTGCTCTCTCTAGCCAAAGAACAAGAAAGGGAGCAACACTTTTATTTTTTTAATAATTATTTAATAATTATTTAATAAT
>NW_005361955.1:4350693-4356762 GCF_000412655.1 Myotis brandtii
CCCCGCTCCACCCTCACCACCCCATTGTCTGTGTCCACAAGGCCATGCATATATGCATACAAGGAAGGGGCAACACTTTTAGAGAAAAACTGCTCTACCAGCCAAACACCATAAAAAACACTGTGCCCCCTGCCCCCACCAGCAAGATCCAGTAGAGAAATTAGACTTCTACTTTCATCAAGCTATAATGAGGCACCACTGGGATGGTGTCAGAGAAGGACAAGCACGGAGTCAGGACTTTCATTCCCCACTGGGTGGTAACAAGACCTCACCCCCCAGAACCCACGGTGTCAGTAGAGTAACAACAAGGCACTCCTACCCTTCCAATCCAGGGAGGTATCAGTGGAAGCCTAATGCAGAGCTGGAGTTCCCAACCCCCCTTCCTGTACTGCAGTAATGTCAGAGGAAGCCAACTGAAATACTGGTAGAAGGTTTAAATATGATCCAGAGGCCATAACATAATATCCCAAATGCCCAGGCTTCATTTGAAATTTATTTATACCAAGAACTAGAAAGATCTCAAACTGAATGTCAAACGACAATCAGTAGATGTCAACTTTGAGGTTACAGAGATGTTATTTTATCTGACAAAGATTTTTAAAGCAGCCATCATAAAAATGCTTTAAGGATCAGTTATGAACACACTTGAAACAAATTTAAAAAATAGAAAGACCCAGCAGTGAAATAGAAGACAGAGAGAGGAACCAAATGGAAATTTTAGAACTGAAAAATATGATAACTGAAATTTTGTTAGAAACTCAGTGGATGTGCTTAACAGTGAACTAGGAGAGAACAGAGAAAAGAAATCATTGAACTAGAACTTAGGACAATAAGAATTATCTAATCTGGATAACAACGTAAAATAGACTTTTACTTTTTTATGAGACTATAACAAAAAAATCTAATGTGTATGTCATTGAACTCCTGAGAGAAAATGAAAAAGAGAGTGGAGCTGAAAATTAATTGAAAAAAAAATTTCTAAAAACTTCTCAAATTTGGCAAACAAAAAACCATAAACCTACAGATTCAAGAAGCTGAGAAAACTCCAAAGAGGATAAACCCAAATTAATACACACCAAGATACAAAGTAGTTAAATTCCTGAAAAGTAAAAACAAAACTAAAATCTTTAAAGCAGTGAGAGAGAAATCTCACTTATCAGGGGGAAACAATTTGAATGCCAGAGGATTTCTCATCGGAAATCATGGAGGCCAAAAGGAAGTGGCACAACATTTTTTTCAAATGCTGAAAGGAAAGAACTGTCAAATAAGTCAAGTAAGAATTCTATATCCAGCAACAAGATTCTTTAGGAATTAAGGGAAAATCAAGACATTCTCAGATGAAGGAAAACTAAGAGAATTTGTTCCTAGAAAATCAACCTAAAACAACGCTAAAAGAAGTTTTACATGCCAGGACTGACCAGCAGACCCTGAGTGATGGATGAATTACTCTGACACATGTTTCTGTGAAAGAGAAGGCTAAGGGGCTGCTTGGCTATAGGCACCAAACAGCCCTGTTCACCTGCCTCCTTAGACTTTTATTGTAACAACAGCTTGAACTAAAATTAACCTCTAGATACAATCAGCAGGGTAAGTATCCTTGAGAAAGCACATGCTTCTACAAGGTCGGGTCTAAAGACTAAACATAGAGATTCCAGTAAAATACCCAGGGGCTCGGACTTGTTTGAAAAAATCAAGGCAGGGGCTGCTGCCTTCAGCAAGGCTCCCCCTAGAGGCCCCCAACCTTTTGGAGAATCCTCCTTACAGACTTCCCAACAAAGTTCCATGCTTCCCCACATCTACAAACAGAAAGGGAAAAAATTTTTTTAAAGGAATCTTAGAATATCAGGAAAGAAAAAAGAATCTAGTAAGCAAAAATGTGGGTAAATGCAATAGAAATTCTTTCTCCAGTTGAGCTTTCTAAATTATGTTTGATGGTTAAAGCAAAAAATATAAAACTTTTAGATATGGTTGTAAGTGTATGTAGAAAGAACAGAAAACAGAAAATAAAATTGTAGACTTAAATTTTAACATATTACATTAAATCTCCAGACCAGATAGTTTCACTGGAGAATTTTACTAAATGTTTTAAAAAAATAACACCCATTCTACACAATGTCTTTAAGTAAATGGAAGAGGAGGGGACACTTTCCAGTTCAATTCATGAAGCTAGAATTACCCTGATATCAAAACCAGACAAAGACAGTACAACAAATAAAAATAAAAACTACAGGCCCACATCCCTCATAAATATAGATGTGAAAATCTTGAATGAGACATTAGCAAATGGAATTCAACAATGTAAAAACAATCATCCCTTATGACCAAGTAGAGTTTATTCCAGTAATGCAAGGTTGGTTCAACATTTTTAAATCAACGAATATAATCCACCATATTAATGGGCTAAGGAAGAAAATTCATATGATCACATCCATCAATTCAGGAAAAACATTTCATAAAATTCAACACTGATTTATGATGTAATGCTCAGAAAAATAGAAATAGCAGGGAACTTTGTCAACTTGATAAAGAATGCCTACAAAAAAATACATCTAACATAATATTTAATGGTTAAAGACTAAATGCTTTCCCTAAAATTAGGAACAAGGCAAGGTGTCAGTTCTCATCATTAATATTCAATTACTAGCCAATGCAATAAGATAAGCCAGTGGTCGGCAAACTGCGGCTCGAGAGCCACATGCGGCTCTTTGGCCCCTTGAGTGTGGCTCTTCCACAAAATACCGACTTCTGCACATGGGCCACAAAGTTTCAATCTCACTGTACATGCGCGCCCGCACGTGGTATTTTGTGGAAGAGCCACACTCAAGGGGCCAAAGAGCCACATGTGGCTCGCGAGCTGCAGTTTGCCGACCACTGAGATAAGCCAAGGCATGAAGATTGGAAAGGAAGAACTAAAACTGCTCCTATTTGCAGATAACTTCATTCTCTGCATTAAAAATCCCAAGGAATCTACAAAAAAAGAAAACCTCCTAGGACTAATACGTGAGTTTGGGATGGTCATAGGATACAAGACACATAGAAAAATCTATTGCATTTCTGTATACAAGATTTGTATACTGAAAACTACAAAACACTGAGAAAAGAAATCAAAGAATGCCTAAATAAATGAAGTGACATAGTGTGTTCATGGATTGGAAGACTCAGCAAAGTTAAGATATTAGTTCTCTGCAATTCCTACCAAAATCCCAGCAAAATTTTTGTAGATATAGAAATTGTTATTCTAAAATTTATACAGGAAATGTAAAAGAGCTAGAATAGCTGAAATAGTTTTGAAAAAGAATAAATTGAAAAGAATAAAGATACCTGATTTCAAGATTTATTATACAAAAATCAAAACTGTGTAGTACTGACAGAGAGATGACATATAGATCAATGGAATGGAATAGAGAATCTAGAAATAGACCTATACAAATAAGCCACACCAATTTTTAACGAAGGTACAAAAACAATTCAATGAAGGAAAAATGATAATCTTTTCAACCAATGGTTCTGAAGTCATTGGACATCCATGGGTTAAAACACACACACACACACACACACACACACACACACGCACACACACGCACACACACACAAAACAAACAAAAAAAAAACCTTCTACCTAAGTGTTGCACCTTATACAAAAATTAACTCAAACTGGACCACAGATTTAAATGTAAAACTAAAACTTATAGTTTTAAAAAATGTAAGAGGGAAATCTTCAAGATCTAGAGCTAGGCAAAGCTTTCTTAGACTTGACACCAAAAACATGATCCATAAAAAAAAAGATGATAAAAAAAAGATGATAAACTAAACTTCACCAAAATTAAAAGCTTTTGTGCTACAAAGATTCTGTTAAGAGGATGAAAAAAGATAAGCTACAGACTGGAGGGAAATATTTGCAAACCACAAAATCTGACAAAATACTGATATCTAACATATATTTTAAAACTCAACAGTAAAAAAAAAAATCAAACAATCCAATTTAAAAAATAGGCAAAGTTCATGAAGAAACATTTCTCCAACGAGTATATATACAGATGGCAAATAAGCACATGAAAAGATATTTGGCATCATTAGTCATTAGAGAATTGCAAATTAAAACCACAATGAGATATTACACATCTATCAGAATGGCTAAAATAAAAAATAACACCACCAAATGTTGATGAGGATTCTGAAAAACTGGATGATTCATACACTGCTGGTGGAAATGTAAAATGGTACAGCCATTCTGTAAAAGTTTGGAAGTTTCTTTTTAAAAACACACACAACTAGACATGCAACTACCATACAACCCAACAATTACACTCTGAGGCATTTATCCAAAATAAATGAGAACTTATGTCTACACAAAATACCTATACACAAGTATTTATAGCAGTTTTACTCATAATAGCCCAAAATTGGAAATAACCCAGATATTTTTTGTGGATGAATGATTAAACAAATGGTGGTACATCTACCATGAATAGCATTCAGCAATAAAAAAAAAATTAACTATTGATACACACAATAACTGGATGGATAAATCTCCAGAGAATTATTCTGAATCAGAAAGTCAATCCCAAAAGATTACATATAGTGTGATTCCACTTATAGAACATCATTGGATGAGCAATATTCTAGACATGGAGAACAGTTTCATCACTGCCAGGGCTTAAGATTGAAGGTGGGGTGGAAATGAATGTTACTATAAAGGGTTGGACTCAGTAAACATGTGATGGAACAGTCCTGATTATAGTGGTTGTTACATAAAACTACATATGTGATAAAAGTGCATAAACCTACACCACCACAGACACAGACACATAGACACACACACACACACACACACACACACACACACACACACACACACACGGGAATGCTCATAAAAATAGATATTATCTCTATCCTGAAGTTGGGGAAATGGAGGTTCAGAAAGGTTAAGCCACTGAGCCCAGGGACTCTGTCTCTCTCCAAAGCATACTCGCATGACCACTTTACCACACCCCTGCCCTGGCAGGCTACCCCAACCAGCAGACAGAGGACAGAGACCCCAGCTTGACACCCCTGACAGCAGGTGGACTTGCTTTCCCAAGACAGGGCCAGAGAGGGGTGACGCCCACCAGGCAAGTTTTGATGGGGGAGGCAGGGGCTGGGTCCCCATTTGGTTGGGTCAGCCCCTACAAGGTAGGTGAGGAGAAGGGTGCCCCTGCTTCTCTTCTGTCTCCATCCCACCCAACTCTGGCCCCAGCCCAGTGCCAGCACACAGAGGATACTCCACACCAGTCTTCCCTTCCTACTCCTTCCTGACTCAGGTCCTCATCAAGTCACCCACCCCTAATCAATGCCATCTCCCTTTTCCACAGCTGAACTTCATCACCCAGTCCCCAGAGCCAGCAAGACATGGGCCCCACTTTCCAAACCCCCAACGCCTTTCATTTAACCTGACACATGGAGGGGTGAGTTGAAGACTGGGGTTTTGCTGGGGGTGGGGTAGATGTGGGAAGAGGGCACTGTTGGGGGGCTGCTAATGGAGGTTCAACCGAGCAGGAAAGCAGGGTTTGATAGCAGTGAACTTTCCTGTGCCACTCTGGCAGGGACACATGCATTATTTATGCACCATTGTGCTGCTCTGGGAAAATTCCCTTACATCCCTTTTGCGTTTGCATAGGGAATAGGCACAGAATGCAAAGGAGGAGGACAGAATCACTTCACACAGTGAACCCAGTCTCAGTTCTCTCACCTGTAAAATGGGGACAGTGCAGCATCTCCTTGTGTTAGTCAAGCAAAGATGATCCATGTAAAGTGCTTAGCAGAGTAGCTGGAACATAGCGGGTGCTCAATAAATGCTGTGGAATGAATAGGCATGCGAGGTGCCCAGTGCAGGTTAGTTAAATGGGCAGCCCTCTCTCTGGAGTCAAAATGCCACTCAGCCTTCCAGAGCCGGCTGACATGGCAGCTCTGTGAGAGTTCTCTGGCTCCTAGCCTGGATTAAGCACATCTTCCTCTGTATCCCGAAGCCCTTTGGGAGGGCCTCTGTTATTGCCTTGCACAGTTTACCTTACGTTATATATCTCCGAACCC
>NW_005361955.1:4356775-4385819 GCF_000412655.1 Myotis brandtii
ACCCCTGTTGAGGACCAGAGCTCACACTGCTTATCTTTCAGCATCAGACCCAACTTACCTTCCGCAAGAACATCCTCTGAGCCAGAGCTCAGAGTCATGATCTTGTCTGACTTCCCAGGAGGCGTCTATAACCCTTTCACAGATGAGCAGACTGAGACCTCCCTTGCCAGCCAGGAGGTGGGAGAGCCAGGATGCAACTCCAAGATCCTGAGCTCGCTTCCTATTATCCCACCCTGCCCGGGCAAGGAAGATAAGTAACTCCAGACCGAATCAGGGAGGGAGCACACAGGCAGCCTGGCCAGGCGCCTCTTTCCCCAGCCCTGGGAGATCACCCAGACCTCTTGCTTTGCTGAAGTTTTGTTTCTCACCCAAGCACTCTGGGACTAACCCGATTGTTTGCAAACACATTACATAATTGCTCACATATTTATTTAATGCCATCTCTTGAATATTAAACAGTTGATAATACAGAACAGAAACATGGGCATTTAAACCCAGCAGCTTTTGACAGGCGTGGGTGGGTAAGGAGGTTGAGGAGAGCCATCGATGAGCCACCCTGTCAAAGGGGGAGGTGACATCTCCCCTCTCCTCCTCCCAAGATGTGTGAGAGGCTTCTCAGGCCCATGGCTGGCAACGGCAATGGAGTTTTCACCGTGGGGCTCAACCTCTTTCATTATATAAAGAGATGCATTCTCTCTTCCCTAAAGGAGGCTTGGAGCCAGGGTTTATTTGTTTACTCGTGTTTATAGAGCACCCTCTATGTGCAGTCACTGTTATGCTTTTATTCGCCCCGGGCGGCCCTGAGAATGAAACAGACATGACTCCTGTCCTCCTGGTGCTGACACTCCAGCAAACAGGTGACCAAATAAATAAAGAAGATAGGTTCAGGGCATCACAAGTCTGTGAAGAAAACAAAACAGGGTGGCAGGTGGGGAGTGATGGGCAGTCGCTGAGGAGGGAACTTTGACCAGAGCTCTCACCGGTAGAAGCAGCCAGACATGCAGAGGTCCTGGGCTTGAAGAAGAGCATGGGGAGGGCAGTGGGCTGGGAGGAGTGAGCAAAGGCCCTACATGGGTGATGCACGCAGAGGAATGCCTGCCCAGGGCCGATTGGGCCGGGCCTAGAAGCACCCCTGCAAAGTTTGAATTATAGTCTATGTGTAGTGGCAAAACTGTTGGAGGGTCCAAGCAATCTAATGAATGTTTGGAAAACATTTCTCTGCATCTGAGAGAGGACTGGCAGGTGACAGGTGTGCCGGGAAGAGCTGGGTCAAAGTTCCTGGTCTGCAGTGCTGGGGAGTGGTCAGGGAGAATCTAGGGAAAGCACAGGAATGGCTGACAAGGCCCCAAATGCTAGTAGATCTGTCCAAGGTTAAAATGAGTTTCTCCCAGGCAGCAGTGGAGAGCCTGGCCTGACCCAGGAATCATAGTAACACCAGTGATATAGATGATAATAACAGTATCTAGGATTTACTAAGTACTTATCATGAGCCAGGAAAGGACGTGCCCTCTGTCCTTACCACCAACCTGCCACATATGCAGTTTTATTGTTCCCATTTCACAGTAGAGGGAAATAAGGCACAGAGTGGTTAAGTAAAACACCCAGGATAGCTCAGCAGGTAAGTAGCAAAGCTGGTCCATCTTGACTCCACACATATGGTCCTCAATCCATGTTGACTGAAAGAATAACAATAATAGCAATAATGATGGCAATCACTTAAGACAGTGTTGGTTATGTGCCAGGCCCTATTCTAAGTGCTTTAAAAATATTAATAATTTAGCCTTCACAACAGCCCCATAAGGTAGTCACAAATACTATTCCTACCTTATAAAAGGAGAAACTGAAGCAAAGAGTATTAAACTCACTTATCCAAAGTGGTATTCAAACCCAGGAGGTCTGGCTCAAGTCCATGATTTTAGCAAAATGCCGTGGGAGTTGAGGAAACTGGGGAACCAGCAATCCAACTCAGCTATGTCTGCATTTCTAAGTCTGGGGTTGAGGCCACTTGCTAGCAAGCATTCAGCAGCACCCATCCTGGGCTGGGCCAGGGGATGCAGGTGTGTGAGGTATTGCTCCAGGAGCCAGGAGCAACCATGACTGGCAGGATTGCCCTCCCCAGAGCCATCTGGATCCCCATTGGCCAAAGAAGAGCCTCCCAGAGCCTGACCTACAGGCCTGCAACTGAGGAAATGTGCCATTGCAGCCTAAGTGGAGAAATGTCACCTCCTAGATCCAGGAATGGGGAAATCCCTTCAGAGCATCCAGAGAGAAATGAACTGAGAGAGGTTAATGGAGTCTAAGAATATTTATGGGAAATGTTTTACTCCAAGTCTGTGCCACAGTAACACCCAAAACATTCTCAGTGGAAATACTTTTTAAGTAAAAATTACAGGCATCCTTTCTTATAAATAAATGTGATTAGTAGAATTTCCATGTTGGAGCAATGTATTAGGCGATTATAACTAACACCAGTGTACAAAGCAACTCACCCCCCTTCAAATGTGGACGGTAATTCCTACTTGAGGGGCAGTGGTGGCATGCGGGGGGGGGAGGGACAGTACATGGGAAGTGCTCTGAAAAAAGTGAAAGCTTGCACAAATGAGGGCTTTAAAAGTATCCAGGCTTCTTAAACACCTTATCCTCTTAGGCAGTTGGAACATTTCCTTCCTTTCTGTTTTCCTCAGTGAGAGAATGGAGAAAACCATACACCCTCCCCCCTGGCCAGAGTCTGAAATACAGGGGACGGAGCAAAGAGGTTGGGTCAATGCATCACAAACCTCTGATACTAACCATTCATTCCAGGGAGCTCTTCTGCACAGGTCTGTCTTGGGGTTGAGGGTCGATGTGGCACCATATTGACAGCCTGGCCACACAGCTCACAGTCCTGGCTGTGCAATCCTGCATTTGTTTACATGCTCTCCCACCTCAGTGTTCTCTTCTTTTAAATGGGAGTAAGAAGCCCTTCCTTTAGAGTATTTTGAAAGGATTGAGTGGGAGAGAAATCCTGATGTGTCCAGCAGGGGGCCTAGGATATCAGGCGCTGCTTAGTGGTCCTCTGTTCTCGTGGCCCCAATGGGAACAGTAGCCTCAAATTGTGAGGACCCCGGGCCCCTTTCCACTGGGACCGTGTCAGTCTCTCTCACAAGCACTGGGAATAGACAGTTTGCCATCGGTATTGCTTGCTGAGGCTGCCGTAACAAAGCACCTCAAACTGAGTGGCTTAAAGTAACAGACACATGTTGTCTCATAGTCCAGGAGGCCGGACGTCCAACATCATGGATTCGGCAGGGTTTGTTCCTTTTGAGCATCGTGTCAGAGAATCTGTGCCAGGCCTCTCCCCCAGCTGCTGGTGGTTTGGTGGCTATCTTTGGAGTTCCATGGCTTCTGAGTGTGCTACCCTCATCCCCCTTCACACCATCTTCCCTCCATGAGTGTCTGTCTCTGTGCCCAAATTTCCCCTTTATAAGGATACCAGTTATATTGGCTCAGAGCCCACCCTAATGACCTCATCTTAACTTGCTTGCCTCTGTAAAGACTCTACCTCCAAGTAAGGTCATATTTACAGGATCCCCACATATCTCTGCGAAAGGAAGGGATACAGTTCAACCCATAACACCATCATAATTGTTTGAAGCTGACTCTAAACAGGCTGCCAGTTCATTCATGATATTTCTCAAATAGTCTCGAAGAATATTTTGTGTCATTTTCCAAAAGAGCGATGTCCTTCTTCAAAATCATAGACTCCTAGCCGAAGCCGGTTTGGCTCGGTGGATAGAGCGTCGGCCTGCGGACTGAAGGGTCCCAGGTTTGATTCCGGTCAAGGGCATGTACCTGGGTTGCGGGCACATCCCCAGTGCGGGATGTGCAGGAGGCAGCTGATCGATGTTTCTCTCTCATCGATGTTTCTAACTATCTCTCTCCCTTCCTCTCTGTAAAAAATCAATAAAATATATATTTTTAAAAAAATCATAGACTCCTAGCTTCCAGAAGATTCCCATGGACTCTGGCCTTCACAAACTCCAGTCTGGGTCTCTGGTCATTATCTTACACGAAGAGGAAGTGGGTTTGAACTCAGGCTCTTTGTCGGCCCAATTATGTGCTGGACTCTGGGAATATGGGAGCCCGGGTCCTAGCCTTCGAGGAGGTCACGGGGAAGGCCACAAGGACAGGCAGATGACAGGCAGGTGAGCAGCTGGCTGTTATTGGGCAAGTGGGTGCTGGGGCCACCAGGGCCCTTCCCAGCAATGATCTACAAGGAGCAGGAGAAAAGGCTTCCTTCCTGGGCCATTTCCTGTCTTAAAGTGAGAAATGCCACCTTGAAGGGAGAAATGTCCTTCCTGAGTACTCCGAGGACCACGGGAGAACCCCAGACACTCTTTGTGTGGTCAGATGATCAGTCACTCAGCTTTCATTCTGGAATGAGATCCTGAGTCCCTGCCTACACAGCAAGTCTAGAAGTGCAGAGGAACCCAGAGCCCATCACCCCGATAGTATCCCAGCTTGGCCAGGGCCCCTGAGGGGTAGACCACCCTTCTTGCCAGATCCTCATTCTTAAAATAAACTTCCCAACCGTAAATATTGGAAGTTCCTACATCACTTGAACTGAGAGCACGATAGCCTATATTTCCAACGTTATAGTGACCACGGAGGACAATGCACTATGAACTGGTCGGAATGCACCAGACTAGGCACGCTAGGTGCTGAGTTCGAATCCCAGCGCTGCCAGTCTGAGCTTTGTGACCCTAGGTGAACGTTGCCACTTTTTCTCAGTTTCCCCATGTGCAAAGCAGAGATGGTTCTCACCTCACAGATGAGGGAAGTCTATAAAGGGCCTCATGTGATACTGGCCCCCCAGCAGGCACTCTCCCTCTTCTCTCTCTGTGCCTCAGTTTCCTCCCCTGCAAACAAGGGACTTGGACGAAGTGGATTCTGGCCAGCTCTGTAGGGCTTTAGGGAGTGGCCTCCAGGAAGTCCAGCATCTGGCAGGGCAGAGGAAACTTGCCACGCCCACAAGCCTATTCTGCCAGAAGCTGCTGTGTGACCTGGGCAAGTGCTCCCTGCTCTGTGCAGGCCTGGTGGCTCAGGCTGACTGGTGAGGCCTCAGGGGCTTCCATGGGGGTTGCTGAAGGAACCAGTACCCATGAGCCTGGTAGGCATTTCCTCAAAACTATTTGTTGCATCTGAGTCAAAGGCTACTGGGCTCCAGGTATCACTGTGCTCCCTCAGGTCTTGCCCTCAGCCTTGGCCTGCCCTCCCCAGGTCAGTGGGAGAACTAAGACGGGACCTGCCTTCCTTTCACTATTAAACTGGTAGGATCTTATTATTAGAAGGAACCAAAGAACTCCTCCACAACCGCACCCAATGCTAAAAGCTTTATCCAGAATCCTTGACTGGTAACTTTTTAATTTCTTCCTAGTTACCGCCAGGGATGGGGACCTCATTACCTGTTATGTGCAAAGCAGAGAGATAGCACGTCATTCATGAACTTCATGTTCAGGCATTTTGTGTATGAAGAACTCCTCACTCAAGGCCATTTGACTCTTATTTTAGACACAATTTTAACAACATGAGTTATCTGTTTCTTAAATTAGAGAATAGAAGACCCTTCTCAGGTTTCGCCTCCCCTGGAACTGTCCCAAAGGTAACTTCCATCCCCATGAAAATCAATCACTTTATCCTCTGTCCGGCCTCTTCGGATGTGCCTCTGTAGAATGTATCATAACATGTTTTATTTGGTTGTTTAGTTACATATTTCCCACTAAATCCCAAACTCCCCAAGGGGGCAGGGGTAGTGGAAAGAGCTTGCTTGGGGCTTTGACTCAAATACGTGTAATGTTCATGCCCTATTTCTTCCTACCTGTGTGACCCAGAGGAAGTGATCTAACCTCTCTGAGCACATGTATCAATCAATGTGTTCACAGTCTCCCTGAGCCCAGAGTCCAGGTCTTGGCGATCTCTGTATCCCTAGTCCCTGACACACAGTGGATGCTTAGCACTTGTTGAGTAAAGGAAGTACCAGGAGGCCTCTGGGTGGGGTACATTATGAAGTCACAGGAGAGGGAGTTTGCTACTAGGAGCAAACACACCACAGTCATAGAGAGCTTACAGAGCTAAGCCAAGAGCAGAGACAAAATAGGAAAATAGGATGCACGGGCTTAAAACATGCTGCTTAGTGAAGGGACAGCAGAGGTAAACATGCTTAGGGGAGCCTCCCATCACCACCCAGCAGTCACCCCACAGGAACCACCAGCACTGTGGTCCCTGCACTAGCTTGGACATAGGCATCTACCTGTGTGACTTAAACTGGGTTTTAAAAAGCGAAAGAGGCTGGGAAGCAAAGGAAGTCGCTACATTGACTAAATAATATGTTTGCGACATAGATGTTCAACTATTTGTCAAATAAGAGCTGTTTTGATTAGCAAAATATCAATTCACTTAAAAATGAAATAAATAGTCGGGTTAGTTCCTCACCTCTGAAAGGCTTAAACTAAAACATACGTCGGCACATGAAGAGGAAGATGGGAGCTGGGAAACCACTCGTGTGGAAACGCTCCCTCTCCAGTGATGTTGGAGAAAGGATGTGGGCTCTGCTTCATGGGAAACAAGAAATGGTTTTTGCCTGTTCTCTGCAAACCCAGAGAAAGGATCAGGCATGTTATAAGGGAACAAGCAAGGAGTGTCATGGGGCCAAGAGACAGGGTGGATGGGAGACTGTCGCCATTTCCCCCTGTAGTCCAGGAAGGCTTCCTGAAGGAGGTGAGATCTGGGCTGTTGGCCCAGGCCCTCCCCACCTCTCCTGGCCCTGGCCTCTGCCCAGTGTTCACACCCATGTGTCCTGATTCCTTAGAAACCTCTGTTCTTGGGTCCTGCCAGTTGCACATATGGCAGCTGCCCTTCCCTCACATTCCCAGGGCCACCCTACACTAGCCAGCGTACAGGGAGTCCTCAGAACAAAAAGAACTTCCAGGTAGTCAGGACTGGAGCCAGGGCACAGCTGATAGGATCAGAAACTTCAAGTGAACAGTGGCCCAGGAGGAAACTGTGACACAGGAATGCCCACCACCCACACTGCTTTTGGCAGAGGCCACTGTTTCACCAATCACACAGCCCTGCGGAAGCCAGCCCATGGCCTTAATAGCCAGCCACCCTCCCCTGCCCCTCCCCACCCGGCCTCCCCCCCACACTGATCCCAAGGCCAAAAAGGAAGGCAGCCCTGCTGGCAGCAAGATGCAACCAGCACCGTGGCTTCCTCACAGGGTGTAACAGCAGACTGCAGACTTCTGCAGTGGCTGTTGGTGCTGAAACCGAGAGGTCAGAATAGGGGTTTGTGTCTGTGGCTTGAGACCCAGCGGGGTCACCGGGGGATTCGCCACCATCTCCAGCCCAGGTATGGGAGGGCGGGTTCATTGGGCACTGCCCATGGCTCTGGACTGGCTGATCCCCTCAGGGACCTGGGTCTCCAGGGCACAGGGTTGCTGAGATGGAAACAACTTCATGTCAGGGGAGGGACCTGCAAGCCTTTGAATTCTGGGCTAGGAGGGAAGGTGGAGGGTGAGGCCTGTTCACAGGGCCCTTTGGAATTGAAGAGGACTCAGCTGGGGAACAGTCTCTGGCCCACAGTCTATGGATGCCCTTTCTCCAGAGGGCTGTTAGAGTGTGCAAGAGCGTGAGCTCTAGAGCCAGACTGCCCAGGTTCAAATCCTGGCACCTGTGTACAACTTTGCACATTTGCCTCGGTCTCTCTGTGCCTCAGTTTCCTACCCTGTAAAATGGAGGTGGTGATAACCATACCTATTTTATTTGGCTGTTGTGAGGATCAAATGAGACAATAAACACAGCCCCTTAGCGCAGTAAGTGTTCCATGGCTCTGAGCATCCTCACTGGAACTGGCTTTCCGAGGCCACAGGGTCAGCCTGGAGAGAAAGTTAAAAGACCCTTTAGGCTACCTGCCCATTTCACAGATGCAACTACAAAGGAGACCACCTTAGACTTTTGAGTCATACAGACCAGGGTTTGAATCCTGTATCTGTAAATTTGTCAGCTAGGAAGTCTTAGACAAGTCCTTGCCCTCTGACTTGCATTTTTTTTCACATGTGAAGTGGAGATAATTATGGGACCTACTTCATGGGATACTTAAAAAGATGAAATTATGCTGCAAACACATAAAGGGCTTATCCTGTACCTCATGCTTAAATTAGGAGCCACTATCACCACCACCACCATCATCATCACCATCATCACTGTTACTACTTATTGGTGGTGTTGTTATTGCTATTGTTATAATTAATATCTGGAAAGGGAGACTTAGAGAGGGAGAGGGACTTGCCAGTGGCCACACAGCAAGTCAGAGGGCAGGACAGGTCCCAGCATGGCCTTCTAACCCCCATCCCTATTCTTTCTGCTCCCCTTACCATCTCAGTGGCCTCTTCATTGGTCTTTGTTGTCTCTCCACACATCCTGCCTAGAGCTTAGTTTCTCTGTGCAAGAGGCCCCCCTAAAGCATCTGAGAACCCTAGAGCACTAACTGCATTGTTTCTGGGCACAGATCTTGGGGCATCACACAGGGGAAACTGGCATCCCCCAAGAGGCTGGGCCAATAGAGAGCAGGGAAGGAGGGTACCATCTTCCATGATTTCCGCAGCCCCATCCCAAAGCCCTCCAGCTTCCCCACTGTCCCAGGGATCCTTAGCCAGGATGCAGACAGAATGCAGCTTTTGAGGGCAGATGTTAGAAGTACAGAGCTCCTTAAGAAGGGAAGGATTGGGACTCCACCTTTCACCAAAGTTTCCTTGGACACTGAGGTAGGTCTGAGGGTTATCCTCAGGGGTCTCCTGGTTCTATGAGTAGATGTAGGCCCTCTCTGCAGGCTTGTCTCTGTCTCTTTCACCCTCTGGCATTCAGAGTTTGGATCTTCCCTAACAGGGAGGGATGGAGACACAAGAGGAGTCAGGGAAGGGGGACAATCGGGTTTGCTTTGAGGAGAAATAAGAGCATGTGCCTGTTTTAATAATATAAATGTTACATGAGCAATTTATTCAGCACTTACTTATGTACCAGGCACTGTGCTAAGAACTTATGTATGTTATCTCAGTCAATCTTCACTACAGCCTCATCAGGTAAAAATATCAGTATATTCATTTTACAAGTGAGTGAACCAGAAGTGGCTTACTTATACACCACATGGTGACTACAGATACCAAGCAAATGATATCAAAGAATGATAGACTCAGGGTAGAATATAATAGGGAGTGCTGGGGACTGTGGCAAATTGAAGAGAGACGTTCAATTGTTTTTTGTAGATGCATGATACACACCCATTAAAGTGGGTAAAGTGCTCTAATCTTAAATGTAATACTTAATGGTTTTTACATATATTTGTAGATGTGACCACAACCCAGATCAAACTATAGAATATTCCTGGTACCCTAAAACATTCCTTCTAAGGCATTAAAAATTTTTTTTTAATTCTGCAAAACCAAAAGGAACCTAAAGAGATGATGACTAAATATAATGTGGTATTTGGAACAGAAAAGAGGACTTTAGGTAAAAACCAAGGAAATTTGAAGCAAATATGGGCTATACTTAATATTAACATTTCAGCCGGAGCCGGTTTGGCTCGGTGGATGGAGCGTCGGCCTGCGGACTGAAGGGTCCCGGGTTCGATTCCGGTCAGGGGCATGTGCCGTGGTTGCAGGCACGTCCCCAGTGGGGGGTGTGCAGGAGGCAGCTGATCGATGTTTCTCTCTCATCGATGTTTCTGGCTCTCTGTCTCTCTCCCTTTCTCTCTGTAGAAATTCAATAAAAAATATATTAAAAAAAAGAAAAAAAAATATTAACATTTCAATATTGATTTATTAATTGTGAAAAAATGTACCATACTAATATAAGCTGTTAATAATAGGGGAAACTGCATATGGAGTAAATGAGAACTCTCTGTATTTTTCTTAGCAATTTTTTGGCAAATCTAAAATTGTTCTAAAACAAAACATTTATTTATTTTTAATGTTTTTATTAATTTTTAGAGAGAGAGGGGAAGGGAGAGGGATAGAGAGATAGAAACGCCAATGAGCAACGTCATCAATGGGCTGCCTCCTTCATGCTCCCTACTGGGGATCAAGCTCAAAACCCTAGCATGTGCCCTGACCAGGAATCAAACTGGTGACCTCTTGGTTCATGGATTGAGGAGCAACTACTGGGCAACACTGGCTGGGCCAAATTTTATTTTTTTAAAAAAGCATTCTGCAAATACTCAAGCAAAATATGTCCTTGAGCTGGATCTGGCCTTTGAGCTGCCAGTTTGTGACTTCCAGTAGTCTAATGTTCTCACTTTACATATGAGGAAATTGAGGCCCAGAAAGGGGAAGCCCCTTGTTCAGGACTCCACATAATGTCAGTGGCAGAACCAAGACTAAAAGTCTGGTTGGTACTTCAGCAGTAAAAATGGGTCTGGGGTGTGGGTGGGGGGCTGCTGAGGTCTCCCTGACAATGTGCCTTGCTGAGGACTTGCCCTGCAGGAAGCTGCCAGGGGCCACCCCCCTTCCCTCTGCTGCTTCCTCCTGAGCTCTCTGGGCTGTTAGTTGGAAACCAGTTCTCCCACTAGCCTCAGCAATAGAGGGAGTGGTCATGGGCAGCTCCTTTTCTGACAAGAGGATGTCACTTTCCTGATCCAGCCAGCCTCAGTGCACCTGACAGCTGTCCCTCATGCCCAGCACACCATCTGAGTTGAGTGCTGGATGGACGGGTGAGTAGAAAAATAAAGGAGGGAAGAAATAAATGTCAAGGGTGGGTGGTTGGGGTATTTGGGGGCAGATAAAGCCAAGAGCAGACTCCACACCAGATGGCCTGCATCACACCCTGGCTCTGCATGATCTTGGGCAGGTCACTTACCCTCTCTGTGTATCAATTTCCTCATCTTAAAATGGGGATAATAGTAGTACCTGCACCTTACAGAATTGTTGAGAGAATTAAGGAGTTGATTAGCATATGAGGGAGGGAAGTAATAGATTAGGAGAAGAAAAAAGGGGAAATGGGGGAAGGTGATATTTAGTTTTCATATTCGGACATAGAAACTTGGACAAAGCCACCAGTCTGGCCGCTAACACAGGAAAGGGGATGAGTAGTATCATGCTGTGGTTAGAGCACAAATTCCAGAGCCAGGCCACCAGGGTTCAAGTCCCAAGGCCACCACTAACTAGCCATGTGGTCTTGGATGAGTAAGTTAACTTCTGTGTGCTTTTGTGTCTTCATCTGTAAAGTGGTGACAGTGGCACTCACTTCACAAGGTTGTTATGGGAATTAAGTAATTTACTGGTATGTGATTAGTGCTTAGGACTAGACCTGGTATGTTTAAGACAACACTTGGCATATAGCAAGTATTTGTTAAATAAGTGGGAAAGCTCACTCTCTTCTCTGAGGGGCCCTGACTGATCAGGCACTGTAAATCCCTTATCTCCTGTATCCAGGCGAGAACCACCCTTAATGAAGTCAGATGAGGGGAAGGCTGAACTGGTAACCAGCTGCCCACCTCTATGGCCTCACCCACCTCTGGCCAATCCCAGAGTGGGCAGCACTTCCAATATTTTAAGAGAAACCAGAAATCTAGATTCTAATGCACGATCTCCCAATTTTTAAACGTTGGCATTTGTTCAATTTTATTTTAAGCTCTGGGCAAAACAAACAAATGTATATTAAGCTGGCTGCTCTCCCAAGTGGCTGGTTTGCAGCTTCTACCCCAATCTAGCCCTGCTTTCTTTTATTTTTCTCCTGCATTTTAGAGGAAGGAAACTGAGACCCAGAGAGAAGTGCTTGCACCAGCTGTGTCTGACCAATTAGTGAAGCCAAAAGCAGTCTCCTAGCTCCCCAATCCTGGTGGCTAGTGACAAGGGAGTCCCTGGGTAACTGCCCAGACTTTGGACTAGGTGAGGGAGGGGAACTCGAGGGGGAATTTCCCCCTCGGCCTCAGGCTCTTCCAGTAGCATATTTGAAATACGATATTTGTTAATTAGGTGCCATCTGCACCATGTGTCGGGTGCAGCTGAATATAAAGCAGGGGCCTCCCCATAGCAAAGATTCACAATGCACAGAACCACAGATTCACTCCTGGCCCTGGCCCAGCAGGTGAGGAGCCAGGATTCCAAGTGGCTCCTGAATCTCAGGCTGAAAGAGGGAGCTACCAGTGAACTCTATGGTCAAAAAAGCCACTGCATGAGAGCTGGAGGGGTTGAGGAGAGAAGAGTGGCGTGTTCTGGAGAGAAATTTTAGAGGGGTATTTTGGGGAAAGAGGGTTCATTTACAGCAGCGATTTTCAACCAGTGTGCCTCAAGAATTTTTAAAACATGCAATACCTGACTATTTAGACAGGGACACTGACCTCTTCTCCCTTAGATTGTCAAATTTAAAAAAAATGACAACAGCCTCTCAGGTCAGGTGGTTCAGTTGATTGGAGTGTCATCCCGTACAGGTTTGATTCCTGATTGGGGTTATAGGTTTGATTCCTGGTTGGGGCACATACCTAGGTTGCTGGATTGATCCCTGGTCAGGGCATGTACCGGAGGTAGCCAAATGATATTTCTCTCTCAAATCAATGTTTCTCTCCCTCTCTCACCCTTCCTCTCTCTCTCTAAAATCAATAAAACATATCCTCAGGTGAAGATTTAAAAAGTGGTAGCAGCCAACACAGCCATCCGGTGTGACTGGATCAAATTTATGCCATGGTGTGTGTGTTTTGTCAGATAGGCAAAAAATATATGTTTTGGTGTGCCACAGAATTTTAGTAATTAGTTTATGCATGCCATGAGATGAAAAGGTTGAAAATTCCTGATTTATAGGCTTGTAAAACTTTGAATTTAAGTTGTTGTTTTTTCTTTTCTATTGAAAAAATGCTCTTTGATCCCCTCTTACTTAACCTGTCTGCACCTCTACTTCATCATCTGTCAAATGGGGATCAAAATTGTATTCACCTCCTGCAGTTTGTGATGAGGATGAAATGAGACAACACGTGCGGAGGATTAAACAGTACAAATCAGCCATTGTTTTCATTGTCCTCAGCAGCCAGCCTGCCTGCTTGCACTAGTGGTGGCTTGAGAACCTTCCACTCTTGGCCTTTCTTTACCCTGACTCTACACGTTTGTGATCTTCGTTTTGTCTGGAGAGTCAAGTGCATATACCAGCTGTGGAGCACCTCTCGGGAGTCAGGTTTTGTGCTGGCCCCTTCCACCATTTTCTCTTCCTTACCCTCAGAGCAGCCCTGGGAAGCCAACACCATCACCATTCTTTCAGATGAAGAACCTAAGGCTCTGGGAGGGAACTTCACTTACCCAAGGTCACCCCCAACCGGGGACATGACCTTGAGTAAGCCCCATTACCTTCCTGAGTCTCCCGCTTCCTCATCTGTAAAAGGAGGTTCAGGACACCTATCCCAGGGCTGCTGTGAGGATCTATGAGGTAATGAGTTGGAAAGTGCGCGGTCAGCTGTAAATCCAAGCCAAACGGACATCGATGTGAGTCCTGCAGAGCCCTGCTCCTGTTTAGGGTTCAGTTCATTTTGGCAGCAAGAGCTATGGAGAAAAGTTATTTCAAGTGTCTTTTTCTTGGGTAGTTTCCAAATTGCATCATCTCCCTCCAGCTAACAAGTGCAAAACTGGCTTCCGCAGGGGCTTTGCTCAAAGCAAGTAACTTCCCATGGGATAACCTGAGAGCTGAAAAAGAGAAGGGCTTGAGGTCCCAGGGAAGACAGGATCACAGAGAAGGCCTCAGGCTACGGAGTCAGACAGATGTGGGTTCAAATCCTGGCTCTCCCACTTGTTAGCTGTGTGACCTTGAGACAGCTAGTGAACCTCTCTGAGCCCCACCCAGAGGATTGTTATGATGAAGGGGATGAGAACAGTAGTTGAGAAGAAGAAAAGCATGGGGATCCACTAACATCCAGAGAGACCAATACCAAGTCCAAGGCTGGGGCTGCAGACCTTGCATGGTGTGGGGAGCAGGATAGAAACCAGGCAAGGGGCCCAGAAAAGGGTCAGCTACCGAACCTGGAAGGGAAGACTGGTCAAGTAGTGCTCAGCAGAAAACGTACCCTGGACCATGAGCAGCTGGAGAGCAGGCACTGTGTACTTTTCATCTCAGTGGCCTGGCACACTATAGATGCACAGCATCCATTTCAAAAACTGAATTTAATATTCACTTTCTGCCTCATACCCACCCATTCAATCCTCTGTGAAGTGTAGGACACTAGCCAGTTCTGGTAATTGACAGATTTGGGTTCCAATCCAAGCTCTTCACTTTCTGGCTAGGTAGCCTTGGGCAAGTGACCTCCCCTCTCTGATTCTCAGTTTCCTCTTCCGCAAATGGGCTGATGCTGCCTCCCCAGCAGTTATTGTAGGGCTGAGAGATGATGTATGTGAAAGCACCAACATGCTCCTAGGCATTCGGAGAAGCAGCAGTAAATGCTGTGGCTCCTTACAAGGGTAGCCCATGACCACCTCTGCCTTCCCTCCTCACGCACAGGCTGAATTCCCTAAGGCGTTCAGGATTTGTCTTTCCATCTCAGGTGACACAATACAAGCACCTGGGCTGCATACGTCTAGGAAGAGTGAAGTGTCACCTCTGCTCCCACAGCGGCTTTATATTATTTCCACCCTGCACTATGTTGGTTGGACATGGTGGGGTTAACAACATCCATAAAACACGTCAAAAATGAGCTACTACAGGCAAACCACTCAAGATCAAGGAACAAACTGCCCTCAGGAACTAAAACACCCAGCCTCCATCACTAACACCACCCATTGCTGCAGGTTTATTAGTGTCTGTGGACGTTTTCAGGTTGCTAGTTCGAGAATGGAGGGCTTTCTGGTGCCACTTCCCATGTCTTATTCTCGAGGATGGCCTGTCAGCTCCACACTATCGCTTGACTATTTCTGAGTGCTTCTCTGGTACCTGCAGGTCAGGCTGAATTCCCGAAAGGTGGGACTGGCTCTGTCTCTCCCTGTGGCAGAAAACCCACCAAGACGGGGCCTGTGAGGCTGGGGCCCGGAGAGGGGCAAGTTTGGGATGTGTGTGCCCTTGAAGTCTGAAGCTGGCAAAGGTCTCAGGCAGAGCTTTACCATGTCTGCTAACTCTCTCCCTGTTCATTCAGTGCAGAACCTGTCCTGGGAACCTCCTCCTCAGAACTGGGAACAGGTTTTGCCCTGTGATTAGTTGGGAAAATCCTGCTTTCTCTCCTGGCACCATTGGAGGATCGCCATAGCTATCTGCAGGGGCCTTGGAGACTTTATCTGTAGCAATTTAGCCTCATCACCAACCTCTGAACCCATGGTGATGTGTTGCCTAAAGAAGTCACATAGTTTGGTCCAATACACGTCAAAATGCAAAAGCACCATCTCAGCTCCTCCAGCCCACACCTCTTTCTCTGCATTTATTTAGGATTTTTCTCCACAGGCAACAGGGTTTGCCCAACCTCCATTAACTGGCAAGACCAGGACTCTGAGCTTTAAAACCAGCCCCCACCCCACCCCCGCCCTTTATTACCTGCTCCAGCGCTGACTCCCACCCCAGCCTCTATCTCTGGGCCCCAAAGCTAATTACAGGCTTCCCTAAATCATGCTAAGGTAAAGCTAATTAAATCAGGGTCGGCCAACAATTTTCTGGCTTGGGGCAGGCAGTCCAACACCTCTCTTCTACTCCAGGATCCTAAAACCACGGCTTGCAGCTTCATTCGAGTTTGAGAATAGGGTTTTATCACTTAGGACTGATTTTAGGAAGAGCAGCCAACAGGACATTTTTTTCCCCAGTTGCTCCTTTGCACCATGTCAGGGTGACCATGTGGATCAGGTTGGGGGCTTGAAAAATTGAGGTGCAGCCAAATCTGTGCTGCTAGGGGAAGGTGTGTGCGGAGACAAAGTAGATAACATCTTCTTCTTGGCAATTCCCCACCATGGGGGTGCCCCGCCCATGCACATCAGCATCTCCATAACGTGAGCAAAAAGCCCTATCTTCAATCCCAGTCCTGCCGCTTGCTACACTTGCTAGGTGAATACCCTTGGGCAGGAGACTTTGCCTCTCTGTGCCTCAGTCTCCTCATCTAGTAATGATAGTGCCTACCTCACAGACTTGCTGAGAATTAAATGAGAAAACATCTAAGGCAGCCAGTGTGGAACACGTTTCTGAGCCAACATTGAATGAACAAGTGCCTGGCACAGAGCCACATACGGAGTAAACACCAAACCATATTAGTTTCCTTGTCCTTGGATTTATAACTGTGAATATTCATGGGACAGAGTGGCTAAGTTCCCAAAACCTTTATGTGAATAAATTGCATGTTATCCCTCTTTGAGATGCAAGGGTGAGGGCAGCAGGGGTGGGAACTGAGGGCTCCATTCTCACCACCTGCTCTTCCTTTTTCTGGGCCTCAGCATCCCCCTCTGTGAAGAGAAGCTACTTGCTCGTTGTCACTCAGAATGAGAGACTTGTACCAGATGTAAGTTCCACCTGTGATTCTCAGTCCCTTCCTGCTCTGTTTCCTCATTAGCTGTGTCCTCACTATCTTCCTAGAAGGGGCCAATGTCCAAGACCAGCACGTGGCCTTCATTATTTGCCACCAACCTGATCCACATGGTCACCCTGACATGGTGCCAAGGAGCAGTTGGGAAAATGTCCCGTTTGCTGCTCTTCTCCAGCCACTTGATTATGGACAATGAGTGACATGCTTAAGTAATTAAGGAGACCCCAAAGGCAGGGAACATATGGAGGCAGGTCCACTATATGGCCGAGGACCTACTCTCAGCCAAGGCCAGCATAATGCTAAGGATACAGACACTGGAGTCTGGTTTGAATCCCAGATAGCTGTGTGGCCTTGGGCAAGTTACCTAGCCTTTCTGTGCTTCCATTTTTTTCTCTGAGAAATGGGCATGATAATAACTGTATATCCCTTATGGTGTTGCTGTAAAAACTGAGTTTATATGTGCCAAGTGCTTAGAACAGGACCTGGAACTTAGTTGGTGCTCCCCAAACATTTGTCATTACTCATATTTCAGAACCAGGATCTCACTGAAACTCGCCACAGCCAGCCCAGCCTGGGGGGCTGATGGCTCCCATTTTACGGATGAGATTCAGGGCGGAGAAGCCACGTGCCCTGGTCACCCAGAAATGAAACCCCTGCTGCAGTCCTCTGTCTCAGTGAGGACAAGCAGGGCTGGGGCAGCACAGGGGCGACTGAGAAGAGCCAGGCCTTCCTCAGAGGTGCAGGCAGAGTAGGGAGGTGGCTATAAATATGAGAGGCAGGGGCTTTCTAAGTAGGCCAGGAATGTGTGTTAGTCATTGAGGTCAGAACAGGCTGCAGCAGCTCTTGGCTGGGAAAAGAGTGTATCCAGGAGTGAGCTCTCCTGGGCTCAGGTAAAACCTGATGATCCGAGGAGGAGGGTGACAAGCAGTACTCAGCTAGGGGACACACTGGCACCACCCACCTTTGTGATAGGGGCAAGGGTGACCCCCGGGAATGCCTCTCCTACCCCTTCTAATTGCCAAGAAATCCTTCTATAACCCAGATGAGATCAGCTGCCTAAACCCATCAGTGGGCCCAAGCCACAGCTGCCGATCCCAAAAAGTAGAGCTAGCCGCCATTCTGGGGAGTGAGCAAGCTCATCCTTTCTATTTTAATAGCTGTGTACTTATGTTAATGTGTTAGGAGAAAAATACAACTATGATCAAATCTATGTTCTCGTGGCTATGAATGCTTAAGATGATGCTCAGTAGGTGTATATGTCTTCAAAAAAGGGAGTTGATTTTTTAAGAATGTGAAGTATGTGCTAGTACATGTGGAACTGGCAAACATTATTACTGAGGTTTCGTGGGTTCTGGGTCACAGTTGAAATGCTAACCTCCTTGCTGTGGGGTTCCAATTATTTTCTGTGACTCCCACCCACACCCAGCCCTGCCTTGCCCCAAACATCCCAGGCACTTGCACCCTACCCCACCTCCACTCTCACTGTGCCCACCATCTGGGATGCCTTTCCCATCCACCTTTCAACTGGCAAGGACCAGGAGAAATGGGATCCTCGCTGGAACCTCCACAAGGCCAAATGGAGGCATCCTCCTCCAGGCCACCCAGGCCTTTGTCCATCCACTGCCACTCCCTGCACTGCGTGAGGCTACCATAGCTGGGACCATCGCTCCCTCCTGTTATGTGGCGATGGGGAAAGCAAGGTCTGGGTGTGTCTGTTTTCCTACCTGCTGTGCCCAGCTCAATGCCTGGCACTGAGCACAGACCAGGAAGCAGACACCTGGGCACATTCTGAAGCTGTCCCTGCCCGGCTATAGGCCATGCATATGCAACCTCGGCCTTGAGGCTTAGTTCATTCCCTCATGTCTCACATAGGGGACAACAAGTTCCCTTCCTGGAGGAGGGAGTGGTGCACGGAGTCAGTGAGTTACTCCACCTAAAGGTACCTAGAGGCATGTGCCTGGCAGGTTGTCAGCGTTCTGCAAACAATGGCTCTGATTATTCACATCACCAAAGCTATGGTCATTATCAGAGGCCAGGGGATATTCACTGAGTCCATAATGATGCAGGGTGGAGAGGAGGGAGGTAAGACTAGAGCATCTTTGCATTTAGGACCAGAGAAAGCCCTTGGCGCCTATTTACTCCACCCCTCTCATTTGAATATGGGGAAACTGAGGCCCACACCCCAGCCTGGAACAGAGCTCATGACTTCCATCTATGGTTGTCCCACCATCACCTCCCTCCCCAGACTAGGGGGGAAGGTGGCTGAGGCCAGGACTCACCTGCCCATCGAGACACTGTAGTAAAAAAAAATCTTCAGCATAGGCCAGCGAGACCCAGCCAGGAATTCAAGGGGCTATGGCTGGCAATTCTCACTTCCCTGAGGCAGTGAGTCAAAAGCCTTATTCTTTGTAAATTCCTCTGATAGGTGGGAGCAGATATGACCTTTGTCATTTGTTATTTTTAGCTGAGCAGGCGAGGAATGATAAAAACCTGTACGGGAGCTGACTATAAATAACATGTCTGTGGCGTATTTTTCTAAACACATCTAAAAATTGTAGATCTAAACAAGTCTTGTCCTTCAAAGCAGAATAGCAGTATTAGCATGGCACTTTACAATCAGCGGAGCCAATTTCACAAAAGCCATTGCTGGGGATCACTACACAGGGCCCTGAGGGAGACTCTTTTATTGCCCCCATCTTGCAGATGAGGAAATAAGAATGAGATTCGGCCAGTAAGCTGTCAGCAGAGTGCCTGCCCCAGGACAAGAGCCCCAATATAGATCACTGTTCTTATTGTGGCGCCTTCAGGAGACCGAGTAGCTTGTCCAGGGAGAAGGAAGGGAGCAGGACCCGGACCGCCGTGGGGCCACCTGTCTCTAAAAGCCATGAGCCATTAGCCATTGGAAAGATGAAAGGAGTGGGCAGTGGGTGTTGTGGAACCTTCAGAAATAGAGTTTGAGTAAAAAGGTGGTGGCTAGAGTGTTGGAGGCAAAGAAGGAGGGGGGAGAGAGAAGGTAATTGAGCATCAGTTTTCTAGGGCAGTGCCCCACCAGAGTCACCTCATCTGACACTGCAATCCCTTTGAGCGGAGCGGTGATCCAGTGATCCGAGGCAAGCCCCATGATGAGAAAGTAAGAGAGATGACCCAAGAGCAGGTTCCCAGCACTGGGTGGGTAATGGCAGTGGGCAAGGATGAAAAGGTCAAAGGAAACTAGAGCAGAGAAGTGATCTGGGGACACAAAAGGCAGTGACTCCAGACAGCAGCGTTGAGCTCCTGCCCAGGGCTCAGTGGTGTGCAGTGAACTTGGAGTGACCAGCTCTCAGGAGATGAGGGTGCACTTTATAGTGTCCACCAGTTTTCTGGCAGGTGGGGGGTGGAGGGGTAAATGCTCCCACCCTGGCAAATTGCAAGCTACCAACACAAGATCGTCAATATGCACAGTCAGCTCTCCTGAGTCAATGCAAGCAACTCCAGAACACCACTGGGCAAGACTGCCGCCACACCAAGCCTCCAGGATAGGTCCTGCTCGCTTCAAGGGAGAGAAGAGGGGCTCGGGGTCATTTTAAGCTACCATTAATTGTGCCTGTAACACATGAGCTAGCTGTAGTATTTCAGTTAATTCTCAGCACAATCCTCCGAGGTAGACATCATCTCTCTCTTACTCCTAGAGAAACAGATTCAGAGAGGTGAAGTGACTTGTACAAGGGCACACAGCCAGTGAGTGGTGGAACCTGGATTTGAACCTAGGTGTGTGTGAGTTCAGAGCCCATACCCAAGGCACACACCAGCTGGCCTCAAGCCAGGATAATTCTAGAAACTGAGTTGGAGATGAGTTTTCAGGCAGGAGTTCATGGGTGGGCTCCTCCGTGGGACTGGAAGCTGAGAGCCCCAACCAAGTCTCAGAGGAGTTGGTTACCAACCTTTGGGGAGGTCCTGAGAGGTTTGAGACACCCCTACAGGGGGAGGGTGCTGAGCAGGAGGAACACTGTCTCCCCCTCGTCTCAGGGCAGAGCCACCACTTGGCACCTCACAGGGCTCTCTAAACCATCCCTCCCTCCTTCTATGCAACTGAGTATCCAATGGAGCCCTGCTCTAGGAGGCAGTCCCTACACTGCTGGGCATGTAGTAGGTGCTCAATTAATGCTAGAGAAATGAAGAAATGAACCAATGATATCTTCACATTCTCTGTCATTTTGTTTGAAATCAGAGACCAGATTTGCTATGACTTAAAAGTGTTGTCACCTTTGCAGAACAGAGATGGAGAAGCAAGGCAGACTTTGCTACGCACTGTGTTATGTGCCCCACACATACATGTTACTCATTGAAGCCTCCTAACACTCTCATAATTGCAGGTATTATTATTCCCACTTCACAGATGTAGAAACTGAGGTTCAAAGTGGCCAAGTGATTAGCCCAAGGTCACCCAATACTAAGTGGAAGAATAGGGGTTCAATCCTATATCTTTTTTATCTCCAAGCCCCTGCTCTATTGTGCTATGTCCCCCAGAAACAAAATAGCAGTTTATATCTGAGAAGCTGCTTTCAGTTTGCCAAGACCCATTCATGTCCTTCTTATATGTCATTTATGCAAATCAGCCTGTGGGGTGGGCAGGGCAGAAAGGCTGGGAGAGAGGAGGGTGGACTCAGGAGAGCAGGACATTCCCTGCCCAAGCTGGCTCCTGATCCAGTGTTCGCCCCACCCCCTGGGGCAGCCTGTTGGTGGCCTTGTAGTGAGAGAGCTGGCCCAGACTTGAGGGCAGTCCCATCCACAGAGGGCCTGCAGAATGGAACAAGTAGGCCCGGAACGCCCCCCACTGATGCAGGGTCTCCTTGAAGGAGAGCTCTGGCCTCTGTGCAGATGTTCTTTGGAGCCATATTTGATGAAGATGGGTTCTAAGCAAGGTGGCCCCACAAGGTGACAGTAGGCTTTTCTTGTAGGGTTAAAGGGCTGTCCTGGAGCCAGCCCTTGCCTCCCAGCCCTTGCCTTGCTGTGGTGTGTCCAAGGTAGGTGGCTGCCCCTCTCTGGACCTCAGGTTTCCCATCTGTAAAATAGAGTAAGGCTGACCGAGGGGCCCCAGCAGCACCTTCCAGCCCTGGTGGGCCACAATTCCACATAAACCAGCTCCACAGGCAGGTCCCAAAGGAAATTCCCTCTGGGGAGAATGTGGAGGCCCCCATAGAATTGACTTAGGAGACCATCAAGGCTCTGTCAGCATTGCCCAATATCCCTCGGCCCCACCTCTGGCTGCACACCCTGCCTACACCCTGCTCCCTTTGGCCACTTGCTGGGCCCAGGCATTTCCCAGACTGTAGCATGGTAGTGAAGAAGATGTCTGAGCTCAGAACCCAGCCCTACTTACCAACAAGACAACCTTGGCCAAGTTATGTGACCCCTCTGTACATCAGTTTTATCATCTATAAAATGGGGATGATAATCAGACTATCTTAAAGGGTAGAAATTAAAAGAGCCAAGACATGAAAAGTTGTTAGAATAACATTCCATGGCATGTAGTAATTGTTCAATCAATGCCACCTCTCAGTACTATTATTTGTAATAATTCATTGTAATACTATCTCTTCTACTCAGCAGCTCTCAAACAGGGCTACCATTAGGGGCAGCCTGGGGGCCTAGAGGGAGCACTGGATTGAGAGTCCTCGGCCCAAAACTCTCATTTCAATTACTCATGGCCCCAGGGGGTAGGGGCTTCTTCACTTCTCCTGGCCTCAGTTTCCCCTTCTGTCAGGTAGCTCCCCTCAGCTCCCAGCACATTTGGGATTCCATAAAGATCTCCTGGATGTTCTTGTCCTCCCTGCTGTGGCTCTGTGCAAGCAGGACCCCTATCCTGCTTGCTGACGTGTGCCCGGTGCAGGGTCGCCTCCAGTCATGGTTCGAGGAATGAATGTGTTGCCTGTGGAAGGTGTGATGTTACTGTGGTGTGGCTGTCTGACAACAGTGTGGAATTCTATCATATGGCAGACCCCTCACCAAGGCTTTATGTTCCTCATCCTGTTTAATACTTAAAACCCTTCTAAGGTTCCTCCTATTTCTGGGATAAGGACAGAAATCTATGTGGTCTAAAATGCTCCCACCCGCTTCCCTGTTCATTCCCTATACTCTTCCCCTTTGGTCATTCAGGCCTCCTTTCAATCCCTGGAGAATTATTAAACTCTTTCCAGCCTCAGGGCCTTTGCATATGCCATTCCCTTTCCCAGGAACATCACTTTTACCCAGTGAGCTTCAGTTCAGCCTGCAGACCCCAGCCCAGTCACCACCCCCTTGGGGAAACCTTTCTGTGATTCCCCCTTCTACTCCCACCAGAGGCAGCCATGTCCTCCTATGGACTGTGCTCATGGCCTCTGCCCTTTCATCTCATGCCCCGGTGTACATTTACATTGGTTTGCCTGTTCATTTCTTTTCACATCTGTCTTTAAACCCTCTCCAGAATAGACACCATAGCCTTTTCTGCTTACCGCTGTATCCTCAGCACATAGCACAGAACCCAGCAAATACTAGGTGTTGATGGATGCTTGTTGAGCAAATGAGCAGGCAGAGAGGTCGGAAGTATGCCTATCTTACACATAAGGAGCTTGAGGCCAGAGAGATGAAGAGACTTGCCCAGAGTCATGGGGAAACAGGATTAGAACTAGTCCATTGGGTTCCAGCTCCCAAGCTCTTATCACCCCACCTCACTCCCTTGTCATCTTTGAGTGCAATGGAGGACTGAAGCAGGAAGGGGGCTTGAGTGACAGGGCAAGGTCTTCTGTTCCTCTGAGAGCCCTGGCTGCTTGGAAACCTTGTACAGGGTAAGCCCACATCCCACTGCACCTCTGCCAGTCTTCCAGGAAAGATCTGAGTTCTAATTCAGGCTCTAGCTATGTACTTGTCACCTCCACTCTCCAGACCTCAGTTTCTTCATCAGTAAAATGGGAATGATACTCTCCACATAGTGGGTTAAATGTATGTCCATAGATTGTGCATTGGCACCTAGGAAAGCACTCAGCAGAGACAGCTGATGTTGCCCCTGTGGACTCCATCCCACCCTGATGACACATGGACAGCTGGGATGGCCACATTTTATTCCCTAACTTCCTATTGGTTCCAGTCCCGGCAGTGTCCAGCCATCAAGCCAGTCAGCTTGCAGCATTCTCAATTGTCACCCCCTCTTCTCCTATTCTCTCTAACATCGCTATTTCTCTACTGGGTCCTTCCGGCCTCCTCAATGGGAACACATCCAGAGAGATCACAGGCTGTGTGGCAGACAGTGGTTTGAATGCCCGGTCCTGTGCCACACAGCTGTGCACCCCTGACCAAGACACATACCCTCTAAGTTGAGGACTGATAACACCAAATTCTCCTGGGGTAGTGATGAGGACTAGATGACAGCTCGTGTGTTAAGTGGCTGGCACATAACAGGTGCTCAGCAAATGTCAGGTTTCCTCCCCTCTTCTACTGACACTCCTGGAGTCATCACACCCATTCCCTGTTTCCTTTTTCCTCTTCCTCTGTTTCCTCAAAGGAGTCAACCTTCCAGCAGGAATGAAAACACACACACACACACACACACACACACACACACACACACGTTAACAAGGGACCCCCAGCACAGAACCTCACATTCAGTGAAAGCTGACTATATATTTGCTGAATTAATAACCCAAAGGAATGCATTAGTAATGGTGAAATGTCAGGCTGTAGAGGGAGCATTTAGGGACAGGGGCTCCTCCCTGCGTGCTCAACTCACCTCAAGTCCAACCCTGGACTCAGGCCTTCTGGTCCCAATTGAGACATTTCTGGACTTGGGTATCGGAGTGAAGTTAGGGTCTTTCTTTCCCCTGACCTTGCTGGGCATACAGAGAGAGCCCTGTTCATTGACAGGCTCAGGAAATAGCAACTCTTAAGCCAGGACCTCCGAGCAAATGCAAAGAAAATTTCCAGAGCCACAGAGAGATACAAATACTAGTTTAAAACTACCAAGGGAATTGTTTTTTCATTCAACAAACCTACCCTCATCGGTTCAATCAATATTTATTGAGGCTCTGTGCCCAGTACTGGCAATATAACAGGCAGATGAGACCTATTCCCTATCCCTAGAGAATCCCCTGGCCTGATGTACAAGACAGATGCACATAAAAAGCTCAATTGCAAGAATCTCTTCTTAGAAGGGGAGGGGCAATGGAGGGGAAATCATTAAAGGCTTCATGGAAGAGGAGTTGCTGGATCTGATCTTGAGGGATGAGTAGGTGTTCTCCAGGCAGAGAAGTGGGGGGTGAGGGGTGGCCCCAACAGAGTGGTTGATGCGTGCAAAGGAACAGAGGCACGGAAATGCAAGAGTGTGTCTGAGGAGCAAGGGAGGCTTGGTGTGGGGAAAGCAGACAGAGGACAATGGGAGGTGTGTAAAATGGTCATCCGGGCCTCATGAACCATGGTAAGGAATTTGGGTTTGATGCCGAGGGCACAGGGGAGCCAAAGAAGGGTTTAGAGGAACTGAGAAAGCCCTTTAAAATATAGGGGGTATATAATGGGAGGAAGATGCAGGAGAAGAGGCAGGGAGAGTGATGTAAGGAGCTGGGATTGATGGATGGGAGAAGGCAGTATGTATGTGTGCCTATTAACAAGATGGCATTAACTAAAAGGGGTAGGATAGCTGAGACCTGGAAAAGGCAGCCTCCCCCAGGAAGTTCTCCCAGGGTAGCTCTTGACTCCTCAGGCTCTCCCAGGAGAGAAAGTGCCAGCTCCCTAATTGGCTCTTGTCCCTGGCCTCTTGGCCTCTCAGAGGGGTTACAAAGTCAACCATCACAACACACTTGCCCTGCCAGCTAGAAGGTTAGGATAGGCCCTCCAGGCTGAAGATTTATGACCTGTTACAGTGAGAAGACACACCCGCAGCTGTGGGAAATGCAGGTTCCATGTGGCTCCCTGGACAACATAGTCTATCAGCTAGGAGTGGGGCCTCATGCAGCACTGGTTTTGAGCCCCAGTTCCCCTACTCATTCTATGACCCTGGGCAACATTGTTTCACCTCTCTATGCCTCAGTTTCCTCATCTGTAAAATGAGGATAAAAATAGGACCTACCTCCCAGGATGTTGTGAAGCTCACACCATATGAGACACACAGTAGAATGTCAATGTGAATGGTGGCTGGAGTTTGCCAGCAGTCAGGCCTGAACCCTCCTTATTGAGGGAGTAAGAACCATGGGGAGGAGCCAGGAATTAAGGCCTGGGTTCTAGTCTCAGCAGAGTTGCTTGGGCCCTAGAGACCAGTCCTGACCAGCCCCAACAGGTGACATACGAGAGCCCTCATACCCCAGTGGGATAAGGGGCTGAAATAGACCCACCCCACCCCCAACATTTCCCAGGAGCCATCCAGAGAATCTTACCCCTCACCCCCACTCCACCATGTTTCTTCTATTAATAACAGCTGCCTTCTCCTTTAGCTTTCAACTCTGCCAAATAGGTATTATTGTCCCCATTTTGCAGATGAAAAAACTGGGATTTAGGGAGGTTGGGTCATTTGCCCAAGGTCACATAGCCGGTAAATGAAGGAGCTGGAATTTGAATCCAGGTCTGTCTGGCCACAAAGTCCCAGCCCAAGGTTGGGTTGGCTGAGAGAGTTTGGGGCCTTGGTAGGAGTGGGGATGGGCCCGCAGATGGTGGAGGAGCGACTTGGGACAAAGCAGGCCATGTGGTCCCCCAGGCACACATTCTGTGGCCTCTCAAGGCCATGGTCCTAGGAGAGCCTGAGCTGTGTGCTTCACATTTGGGTAACTAGAGGCAGGGACAGAGGGAAGGGTCTAGAGCAGCGGTTCTCAACCTGTGGGTCGCGACCCCTTTGGGGGTCGAACGACCCCTTCACAGGGGTCGCCTAAGACCATCGGAAAACACCTATATAATTACATATTGTTTTTGTGATTAATCACTATGCTTTAATTATGTTCAATTTGTAACAATGAAAATACATCCTGCATATCAGATATTTACATTACGATTCATAACAGTAGCAAAATTACAGTTATGAAGTAGCAACGAAAATAATTTTATGGTTGGGGGTCACCACAACATGAGGAACTGTATTAAAGGGTCGCGGCATTAGGAAGGTTGAGAACCACTGGTCTAGAGCTTGAGTGAGACAGATCTGGTTTCTAACCTTGCCTCTTGTCCTCACTGGCTCTATAACTCCCTGCAGGTCACTTGAGGTCTCCAGGCCTCAATTTTCTCTTCTGTAAAATTGGAAGAAGCCCAGTTTCTCCAAGGGTGACTTGTGGAGGTCAGACAAGGGAGGGATGTGAGCAGCCTTTGGAAATAGATTCTTGTCCCCTAAGGGGCCCTGTCAGCATCTCTTTGTAACAGCAGCTGACCCAAGAGCTGCCCTAAAATCCCTGCCCAGGTGTCAGAAGACCCTGAGCTGGGCAAGGTGAGGGCAGATGTAGCCTTCAATCCTGCTTCTCCTCAATAGGGGAAGCAATGGAGAGCCCACAGCTTACAGAGAAGACACAGCTGGCCTCTGAGTGCATCTGTTTCTGCCTCCATCAGACCTGTGTGGACCTACCTCATCCGTCTCCCTTGTGCAGATTGCCTCCATCAGGTTGGGCCAAGCTGCCCACCCCCATCCCTAGGCAGACTGACCCTCTCCACTCCCCACACTCCCCTGCTCTAGGATATGTTCCAAGAGAGAAAACATGGTCTGGCCAACTAAACACCATCTGAAAATAAAACTAGGCTGGCTCTCCCCTTACCCCTGCCTTATTTCTCATGCCTTTCCTCAACCCTGACCCTCGCTCCATGTCCACCGTAAGCCAAATCAGTAATCCTCCTGTCCAGCTTCCTGCCTCTCTCCCCCTCTTCCCTGTGGGTAACCCTGACCTGTCATTTCCAATCTTCCCAGAGTTGCAACACTAGCGCCATTATTTGTCTGATTTCACAACACCTCTGCCTGTCCAGTCGGCCCTGCCTCCAAACATATCCTGTAAGGACAGGCCAGATGCCCCAGGTGTGTCTGCTGCAGAAAGGGAGGCACAGGAGGCAGGGTGGGGACAAATGTCTGTGACCAAGTTCCACACTCAAGGGTGACCTTGGGCAAGTCATCCTTTTCTTGAGGCCTCAGTTTACTCAACTGTAAAATAGGAGAATTGCATAGGAGTCCTTGAAGGGCCTTCTAGTTTTGGCATTTGACCAATCAAAATCACAGCAGCAGATTCATTCAAGGTTTTACTATGACATCTACCACATGCGGGGAGCTGGGACTCTGGAGACAGCTAATGTGGTCATAGGCCAATGAGAGAGACAGATGTGTAGGCCATCACAATACGGTGTGATCAGAGGATGGACAGAGGCATGAACTGCTTCTCCTGGTGGAATCAGGAAGGACTGTCTGAGAAAGGGGCACTTGAGTTAGACTCTGAAGATTGGGTAGAAGTTCATGGGCCTAGCATAAGGAAGAACTTTCAAACTATGCTATTCAGCATTTGGGCTGTCTCAGAAGTTAGGGGGGTGGGTATCCCGAAATTAGGGTGTAGATACAGAAGTACACAAGGCCTGGAATGCCAAGGAGATGGAAGCTTAGCCAGGTGCCAGTTCTAGCCTTTGATTCTGGGAACCAAAATCCAGGAGTTCCTGAGAATTTGGTGTCTGTTGGTGAAGGCCCAGCCCACCACAAACAGGCCAGTGAGCAGGCAGGACTCGGGACTTCCAAGTAGATGAGTGTGAGGGCTCCCAGCCATCCCACACCATGCTGACCTTCACATGGAAAGAGCCTCTGGGCTTGGAGTCTGTCTTGGGTCACAGGTTTGGCTTACCCCTTCCTAGCTGAGGAACCTTGTCCTGGCCACCACGAACCTCCGAGCCACTCATAGCTTCCTCATCTGTAACTTGGGTGCTCAGCAGCTACTCTGGTAGTTGTTATGAGGATCAAGGGATTTACTGTTTTGCAGGCAGGTGGCCTTTGCAAACTGTAAACTGTGTTGGACATGGGAAGGATAATTATTATTGAAATGGTGGTTCAGAACCAGCCCGTTGAGGGGCTGTTTGTTTTGTAATCTGGGAAAGTGTTGCCCCCAGTGATGTAATAGTAATAATGGTGGGATTCAGGACACAGACTCATTTGCTCAGACCACATATGAGCTGCAATATGCCTTTCATCCTCTGCCCTTCTTTTCCACCCTCACTCCAGCCATCTCAGATCACTTTTACTTAGTCCTATGTTGGGGGGCAGAGGCTGCCTCTAGGTCTTGGAGAAAAGGGGACTCCTGGCCTGGCCCAACCCTGGAATGAGGGCTGACTTAGAAGTCTGCCTGGAAGAGGACCCCCACCCGTACCCCCCAAGAAGTGGGCTAATGTGGAAACTCCCTGTCCTGGGCTATTGGTGGGAGGCAGGATGCTTTCTGAGAGCTGTCCTGGGCTGCTCTGGTACCCTAGCTAGGTACCTGTTTTGCCTGCCCAGTGAAACCCAGGGCCACCCAGTGCTCAGCATCCTTAGTTTCTCAGCATCCTCCCTGCATTGAGTCCTCTCTATCTGGCCCAGGGATAGAATGGTGGGGCTGGGGTGGGGGG
>NW_005361955.1:4385835-4386127 GCF_000412655.1 Myotis brandtii
AGGGGGGAGAGATGGTGGAGGCAATGAAGAGTAAGGGGTTATCAGTGTGGTCCTGCTGGCAGGGGCCCTGCTGTGGTGCTCTCAGCTCTCTGCTTCCCGCGGCCCCTCTGCCCAGCCAGTTCTGATTTTGGTGCAGTGCAGACTTTCAGCTTAACGAGACAAATTGATATTCTGTGCCAGCCCAGGGATGGAGCGGCAGCTCGGGACACTCTGGCAGGCAGCTCAGAAGTGGGCAGGGGGTGGGGGCAGGGGAAGGAGGCAGCTTCCATCTGCAGCTGTCTCCTGGGGCAAC
>NW_005361955.1:4386254-4413423 GCF_000412655.1 Myotis brandtii
CAGGTGCCCTGAGACACTGGCCCTGAAGGTCCTTCCACCTTCAGTGCCCTCCTCCCAATCAGAGCACCCCCTCCTGGAGGGGGCAGGGCAGTGGAGTGGGAGGCTTCTAAATCTAAGAGAAGCCCCTCCACGCACTGTGACCTCCTAACCTTGCTCCTGGGGCTGCCCCCACCATTCTGGACTTAAAGGAGCAGCAGCTCTGCCAGAGATGAGACAGGAAGATGTGGGAGGGGTTCTACTCCTCTTTGGGAGTCCCTGAGGGGCTCTGGACATCATCTGTTCCCCAATATGGCCAGCCCCCAACTCATCGCAGATGTCCCCATGGATTATGTAGATGCACAAGACATATGCAGACATCCCTGCCAGTGGGCACCTGTCAGGAGAGAAAGCACCTCTTGAAGGGGTCTTCGGCCAGGCCTGCAGCCCCCGCAGGTGGGAGTGCTTGCCGGCCTGTGGCTGGGTTGCAGAGGTAGTGTTTAGGTGGCAGCAGGGAACTCACTGCAGGCTCTACTCTGCAGGCCCTGCAACCACAGATGTGTAAGTCCACTCCAACCCCCACGTGACCTTTGCCCCCAGGCATGGGAGTGTCCTGACTAAAAAGAGGGAGGGGCAGACCCCCTTCCCAGCCACTGTTGTTCCCCCAGAAAGAAGGAGAGGACTTAGACCCATTTTTTCCCTCTCTGCTATCACTACCCCACCCCTTCCACCACTGGAGGGATCCCTCCCTCCTGCTCAGCCCCAACCCTATCCTCACCATGCCCTTGACATTCCCTCCTACTTCGAGGGAGCCGGCTGATTCCTGGGACTCTGCCAGCTTTAGTTCCTCTTGATCCCACGGGAGGAATTAAAACCGCAAACAACACCGTGGTGGTTCGGTCCAAGCAACAACCCCCCACACCGCCCCCAACTCTCCTCCCCGGTCCGCCCCGCAGAAAAGCCCTCGCCGAGGCCCTCCCCCGTTCTCCGCCCCCTCCCCCAGCCTCCGGCAGCGCAGCGGCAGGGGTGGCCTCTGCCTCCCCCGAGATCGCATTTTGCCGGTGCGATGCTCTCCTAGAAGCCAGCGCCGCGCCTCCGCCCCCCGCCCCCCCACCTGCTCGGGAAGGATGGTACAGTCTGCAGAGGGACCGGGCACGCTGGCTGGGCTCAGCCGCGGCACCAGCTGCCGCACCGCGATTCTGGGGCTGCCCGCCTGTAAACCGTGCCGGATTTGTGCTGATTTTCGTAGCCAAGTAAGTACCGGCATCCCCCAGCATGAGAAAATAAAAAATAAAAAGCTCCCCACTTCGCTCTCCCCCTTACTCCCTCACCCATTTTATTTTGTTTCATTTCATTTGCTTTTTCTCAGCGCTGATGGTGGTGGTGGTGGTGGTGGCAGCGTGGAGGGGGGGTGCGAGCTGGGCTTGTTTATCTGGCAGCAGCCGAGGCTGCATTGGGAGTTGCTGCTGAGAGAGACACTAGTTTGAGGGTCTGTCTGTGTGTTGGGGCTGAGGGCTGGAGTGCTGGAGACACGGGCAGGGGAGCCTCGGACAGGCGGATGCCTGGGGTCTCAAGTAGATTCCAGACAGCAAATGCCCCATTGGATGTTATGCAAGGGCCGGCCAGCCGGTGGTGGGGAGCGGGTGGGGGCAAGGTTCTCTTCCCTCTGAGCTCCTGACCTGGGTACCCCGCCTGCCCCAGCCAGGGTCCCAGGAAAGAGGCAGCAGGAGGCCCCCCACGGAGGATCCCCTTGGTGGGGTAGGCTGCCCTGTGCTGGGACCCACCAGGTCTGGCCGGCCAGCCTGGGCATGTGGCAGCAGGAACCAGGTCCCTGAGACGGCCAGGATGGGGACACGAGTAGGATGGCCAGGCCGTTTTGCAGCAGTCATGCTGGGTGGTAGAGTTGGCACTTTCTGCCAACTGGAAGCCCAGTTCCTCAGCCAGCCTGGGTGGCCTCTGGCTGAGCACTTGGGCACCTGGGCTTCTCCCTGCCCCCTGCAGGGTCAAAATTGGGAAAACCAGCAGGGGACCTCTGAACTCCCAGAGGAGGGGCTGCTGTGGGCAGCCTCCCCTTACTAGCCAAGTAGCCGTTCCACACCACTTTGCTCACCCAGGTTGTGAAGGGAGGGTTCTCTGCACTGGCCAGCCCCAGTCAGGCAAGGGCCCCAGGAGTCTCAGGGTCCCCACACAGAGGCCCAGCCTGGCTCGACCTTCAGAAGGGTAAGTGAGCAGGCGAACTCGGCCAGCAGATGCACACCCCTGGCCCAGTGCAGAAGGGGCTCCCCTCCTCACCTGCATTGCTCTCTAAATCGCTGAGAGGAGGCAGAGCTGATATTTGGGGCAGTTCCAGGAGTGGCGGGCGTCATCCAGAGAAATTCTCCTTTGACGTGTGCAGTAGGAGGGGGCTTGGAGTACAGACTGCCAGAGCTTCCACCTATTAACTTCCTTGAAGGGGCAGTGGCAGGTTTGGGACTGTGGCTCTAGGTTCAGGAAAGATGCCAATGTTATTTAGCCACCTTCATATGTCCAGTCCCATTCTCATCAGGGCCTATTCATATCCACAGATTTGCACAGATGCATATATACAATAGAGTGCCCATTGTAATGCACGATATAGTCCATCATAGACACTTATACGGAGTACCCATGCCCACAGATACAGTCCACCATATGAGACTATAGCTCACATCCTTATGTACCATCTAGCTCACCTGCAAAATACAGCCTGCACATGAATGCAGCATGCACGCACACACACCTGTGAAGAAAGCATGCCCACATATGCAGGTAGCACAAACATAGGAATGCAGTGGGCTGCACATGGGCAACCGGCCTACATGTAGTGCCCTACAGCAGCCACAAGTGTGGTGTGTGTCCATGTGAGGACTGGCCCTGGTGTGAAAGCTATAAGCACACACACATGTGAGGTCCTGAATGCCAGCTGCATGGCATGTCTGCACATTGGCAAGTACATGGCATGCTGGAATGTGCCCACAGGTGAATGTAGGTTGCACATGTAGAAGACGGCCCTGGGCACACACAGATGCAGCACCTCTGCGTGATACTATATGCACGCCCCCACTCAGCCTCCAGGCATCTCGTGGAATTGAAGGTGCCTCGGGCACTGGGGAGAGACTAGCCCTTCAGGGGCCTTCCGGTGAGGACAGAAGGACACTCGCCTCCAAGTGGCAGCTGCAGCCCTACACAAGCCTGAGGGGAGGGCCAGCCCACATTCCCAGAGAACTGAGATTGGATTCAGCAAGGCTATCTTGGGTTATTGATGTTCTGCAGGGAAGACTGCCCAGTGTTGGAAAGGAGACAGAAGGGGTGGGTGCAATTGCTTCCCATGGCCCAGACCACCAGGACCCCACAGGCCCCCTTCCCTGGCACCAGGAAACCAGTACACTGGTGGGGGATCTCTGAGAGATGGGGCCCCAGATGCCTCCAGCATTCTCCAAAGTCCTCTCCAGACAGAAGGTCAGAAAAGCTTCCTGTGGCTTATGCTGTAGAAAGACTGAATTGCTGGGCCCCTTTATCTGTTCTCCAACTGCCCCCTCTCCCTTTCTCCCTACCCAGCACAATTATGGGTCGGGGAATTGGGCAAATAATAACCCAGCAAGGACTCACTGAGCAGATTACTCTGCATACATCACTACAGTGGGGCCTCGCCTGGCCTTGTTATTCTCAGACACAGATGAAGCAGCAGCACAGAGAAATGTAGACACTTACCCAAGGTCACACAGCTAGAACATGCAGAGTTGAAAGCCAGGCCATCAGGCTCCCTGCCTGCTATCTTAGACCCTCACTTCCCCTCCTGTGTGAGTCCACTTCCAATTTGGGGTGCCAAAATCTCGAGAACCAACAGGTCAAAACTGTGTGATTTTTTTTTATTTTTTATTTTTGGTGAGGATCCAAGAAAGGGTCTAGATTCTAGGGCAGCGGTTCTCAACCTGTGGGTCGTGACCCCTTTAGCGGTCGAACGACCCTTTCACAGGGGTCGCCTAAGACCATCCTGCATATCAGATATTTACATTACGATTCATAACAGTAGCAAAATTACAGTTATGAAGTAGCAACGAAAATAATGTTATGGTTGGGTCACAGCATGAGGAACTGTATTTAAAGGGCCAGGAGGTTGAGAACCACTGCTATAGAGGGTCTCCTGTAGGTACAGACAGAGCCTCCCTGGGCCGATGTGGACCTGTCTTAAGCAGCCAGATAACTCCGCCACCCCTTTTCTACATGGAATTGATGGCACCTGAAAAACCAAAGCAGATGAGTACACGCTGATGTTACCTGGCCTGGGTCTGTTTGTTAGAGGGAAACTAAGGCCCGGCCAGGTCCAAGGTCACATTGTGCTCTCTAGAGAACAGGGAATCTTGCCAACCTCTCTCAGGTCCCAGGCAAGAAGCAGCAGCTGCCTGTTTGGGCCCCTCATTTTCTACCCAAATGTCTGACTCCACGTTAAAAAGATGAGCACACCAGGCCCAGCTTCTGCTCCTGACTAGCTGTGTGACCTTGGGCAAGTCACTTCGTCTCTCTGCATCTCAGTTTTTTCATCTGTGATCAGGACATGCCTGTCCTGTCCTGCCTCAACCCACAGCTGTCTGAGAGCCTTGGACACTGTGGAAGGCTGTGCATAGGGGCGGGATTGGCACCAGAACCTGGGACCAGAGCAGGTGAGCATCTTGCTTCTGCTATTGGCCAAGGTCAGGAGGGGAATCAAGGAAGGAAAATCTCTAGACTGGTGGATCTCAAGCATCAATGGACATATGAGTCACCTGGTGAGGGCCAGGTTTCTGCTCCCCTCCCCTGATTCAGGAGGTCTTGAGGGCTACATTGTCACAGGTGCCCCAGCGACCAAGGTGATTGAGGGAGCTCATAGGCTTTCAGAGCTGGAGTGACCTGGGCATCATGCTCTGCCCCCACTCCTGCCACATCTGGAGAAACAGGTTGCCTGGCAAGTTGGTGACAGAATGAGACTGAAACTCAAGTCCCTAGCCCTCCAGTCCTCTATCCCACCCCTAGGCTTTGGCTTCACCCTGCATTGCTAAATCAGGCCCTTCTGGGGGCAGGTCAACCTTCAAATCCAAAATAAGGCTATATTCTCAGCAATGTGGCTGGAAAGCGTGCTCCAAAGAGACCCATCGGGCCTTCTGGTTGGTCCTGGTGAAGCCTCTCCCGGGCATTTGACAGTGGGGAAATGACTCCTCTTCTGTAAATCTTAGCCTTCATTTTCCTAGAAGGGGGATAGATATAAACAGGGATGTTTGGAAGATTTTAAATAACGTGTGCGAGGCAGCTGGCACATAGTAGGTGCAGGGTCAAGGCAGAGAGCACTGGGGGACCCTGAGGTGCAGGATGTGGCTCCTCTCGGCCTCCCTTAGAGGAGCTGTGTGGTGTGCAGGTGCTGGGAGCTACATGCACACACATTTTGTGGCAGGGGGTGGGATGGGGGAGTGGACAGGCTTCCTCCCCTAGTCCCACCTGGAATACACAGTTCTGTGTGGGATGCAGGGCTGGGTCGCCTGCCTTCTCCAAGGCCAGGACAGTGAACCTGCAGTTCATTTCTCCCTTCCAGTGGGAGCCTCAAACAAGAAAATAGGGAGAATGTTCTCCAGGACAGATTCAGTTGGATGTCTATAAGAGCTGGTAGTAGATGGAGAAGATGGCAAGGGCCTGGCGTTCACAGCAGTGGGGTGGTGCCTCAGTTCACCCATCAGTAAAATGTATGATAATAGTACCCACTTCTCAGGCTGTTGTGAGGAGCAAATGAGAGAAGTAATGGACATAACGTGCTGAGCTCAGGCCCGTATTTATGGCTCAGTGAATGGAAGTTGTCAAGATTGACAATCAGAAGGTGTGAGTTCAGTAGCTACCTCTGCCACTTAAGGGTGCCCTTGATTAGTCACGGTGCCTCTTCAAGCCTTGGTTTTTGATCTGTAAAATGGAAATATGCCACTCCATTTGGAAAATGGAAGGCTGCCCAATTCATAGGACTGCTCTATGACAACAATAAACAATAGGTGACACTTTCCGCAGCAACTCCTGAGAACCTACTGGGTGTGCTGAGGGCTTCACCGTGGTCTCTGGTTGGGAGCCCTGCAGTGGGTGGAGGGAGTGTTGTTAAGATCTTAGAAGCATCACCTGGCCAGTGTGGCTCAGGGGTTGAGCATCGACCTATGAACCAGGAGGTCACTGTTTGATTCCCAGTCATGGCACATGCTCAGGTTGCGGGCTCCATCCCCAGTGGGGATGTGCAGGAGGTAGCCAATCAACGATTTTTCTCTCATCATTGATGTTTCCATCTCTCTCTCCCTTCCTCTCAGAAATCAATAAAAAAAATTTTTTAAATAAAGATCTTAGAAGCATCATACACAATCCAGGAAACCTCTGAAGAGTCAGAGTGGAGGGCAAGGTGGCTGGGCCTGATGGAGGTGGGGGTGGGGACCAGGGCTGGTGTCCCTGAGGCTAAAGAGGTCCCCAGGTAGGGAGAGAAGGCCTTTTGGCCTGAGGGCCAAAATAGCTGATTCTGGGCCCAGCTCAGTCACTGTGGGTGACCTTAGGCAAGTCGTGTCAGCTCCCTGGTCTCATGATTTCCCTTTGAAAGAGGGGGAAGTGATCCTGCCCACCTCGTGTCTTCAGTGAGCCTCCTGCCATCTGGCTCTAGGTGAACCAGGAGGTCACTGTTTGATTCCCAGTCATGGCACATGCTCAGGTTGCGGGCTCCATCCCCAGTGGGGATGTGCAGGAGGTAGCCAATCAACGATTTTTCTCTCATCATTGATGTTTCCATCTCTCTCTCCCTTCCTCTCAGAAATCAATAAAAAAAATTTTTTAAATAAAGATCTTAGAAGCATCATACACAATCCAGGAAACCTCTGAAGAGTCAGAGTGGAGGGCAAGGTGGCTGGGCCTGATGGAGGTGGGGGTGGGGACCAGGGCTGGTGTCCCTGAGGCTAAAGAGGTCCCCAGGTAGGGAGAGAAGGCCTTTTGGCCTGAGGGCCAAAATAGCTGATTCTGGGCCCAGCTCAGTCACTGTGGGTGACCTTAGGCAAGTCGTGTCAGCTCCCTGGTCTCATGATTTCCCTTTGAAAGAGGGGGAAGTGATCCTGCCCACCTCGTGTCTTCAGTGAGCCTCCTGCCATCTGGCTCTAGGGTGAAGGGGCTGAGACAATGCAAGTCTGCAATAGCAGTTATAGCCACTGTGTTTGTTTCCTACAGTTGCCTTAACAAATTACCACTAATTGGGTGGCTTAACACAGCAAATCTTAATTCTCTCACAGTTCTGGAGGCTGGAAGTCTGAAATCAAGGTGTTGGCAGGGCTGGTTCCTTCTGGAGGTCCTGAAGGAGAGTCCACCCCTTCCTCTGCCAGCTTCTGATGGTGGCCAGCGCTCCTTGGCATTCCTTGGCTTGTAGCTGCATCACTTCAATCTCTGCGTCCATCTTTACATCACCTTCTTCTCAGTGTGTCTCTATGTCCTCTCCTTTTTTTTTATAAGAACATCAGTCATTAGATATAATCACCCTAAATCCAGATAATTTCATCTCCAGATCTTTAACTAAATACATCTACAAAAACCCTTTTTCTAAATAAGAGCACATTTTGAGGTTCCAGGTGGACATGAATTTGAGGGGAGATGATATTCTACCCACTATAGTCACTAATATTTATTTACTGCTAGTAAGTCCTCACTATCACCCATTTTACAGATAAAGAAACCAAGGTCAGGGAAGTTAAGAATATGCCCAAGTCATACAGCAAGTGAGGGACAGCTCTGGGATTTGAACCCAGGAGTCTGGTGATCTTTTTTTTTTTCACCTTTTTGGAGCTGGCTGGGGCTGCCCATAGCCAGGAACTCATGGGCAGGAACTCCAGCAAACTCTGTGTTAACTCAAAGAGAAGAGCTGGAGGTGGGCAGGGGAGTTTGGAGGTGTGAAGGGGGCAAGAGCTAAAATGTGCCCATCCTCAAGCACTTTGCAAACATTTTCTCATTTAACATGTGGTACAGTCATTGCTTATTCCAGGCCACATCCTACCTAATAAGTGACTTTACCATTAAAGAGTTGTGTATTGTTGAACTAGCGACTTAACCTCAGTTTACTTCTCCATAAAATGAGGGTCACATTAGTACGCACCTTCCTAGTTGTTCTGAGAGACAAACAGGATTTAGGTAAAGTGCCTAGCCTGGGGTTATGGTCCAGTTAAAGGGTCAGAGGGTGTTTCCTCGTTTGTAAAATTGGGGTAATAATCGTGTTGTCGTTATTATTGTTATTATACTATTTGTTGTGTGAGGTTTTGGTGAAGTAACCAGAGGAAGCACTTGGCTCAGGGCTTGTCCAGAGATCAGTATTTAAGTGGCCTCCTCTCGTGCCACCAGAAATGCAACGAATTAAAATCCCAATGCCAGTGTTTACTGCTGTGTGACCTTAAGCCAGCAGCTTTGCCTCTCATGGCTTGGTGTCCTGACAAAGTGGGGTTGAGAAAACCTGCCTCACAAAGTAGTATGTGTGATGTGATGTGATGGATAGAAACCTGTCACAAACGGAACCCCAGTCATCCCAGACGTTCGAAATATGTCAAGCTTCTGTCCTGCTTCCGGGGAGAGGCCCTCAGAACAGGCCATCCTAGTCCAAGGGGGAGGATTGGATTTTTGCAAAGATGCTGAGAGGCCATGCTGTGCTGGAACAGGGGTTGGAGGAGCCTGTGGGAGGAACCTGGGAATGGGTGAGCCTGGTTAGGGTCCAAGGGCCACAAAGCTTGGAAGAAAGGAAGCAGGTCTCCCTGGGGCTCCCATGCCAACCTGAGCAGCTTCCTATAAAGTGGTGGCGTTCTCCGTGCTGGCTTGGGCTGCTCCTCTAGGCCATGCCAGGCCGCCCCAGGGGCCACTTTGCAGGAGCCATGGGGAGCATCATCCAGAGGAGCTTTTCCAGCCTGGCTTCCTCAAACCCCTGCCTCACTGGGCTGGCTCAGGGAGCTAAGTTGTCAGTTTTCTGTTGAGGCTGTGGAGGGGTGGGGCATACTTGGGAAGCCTTTCAGGGGGTGTCCTCCAGCCTGCCTGAGGTTCTGTGTTGGGTGAGGGCCACAAGCTCATTGGGAGCAGGGGTGCTGAGCTCTGGCTAACAGTCTTCTCAGCATTTTAATCTGTGCCCGTGGGCAGGGCACACAACCCACGTGGCCTGACTCAGCTGTGACGTAGCATGGTGGTTCCAGACCAAGTCTGCCCAGGGTCAAATCCGAGGTCTGGGGGCTGGCCAGCTATGCGTCCTTCATCTTCAAGCCTCGGTTCCCTCAGCTGCTAAATGGGGATGGTAATAGTGCCTGCCCTGTAGGGTTGTTGTGGTTAAAGCTGAATTGTGTGGATTCCCAGATGCATGTTTTGATATCTCTGAAACAGGGTGCCTGTTACAACTGGCAAGTCACAGTAGACCAGCCATGCCTTTGTCTTAAGTACACATAGGGTAGTGATGCATCTTACAATGGATGCATCTCAGATTCAGTGAAATATGGTAAGTAAGATAAAACCTATAAAGAATTTAGAACAGGGCTTTCAGGCTGGTGGGAACAAGCCATTCTCCCATCTGCCTCCCAAGCTCAGTCATGGTGAGACCTTAGGTATTTCTGTGTACCTCACAGGAGCTTTTGTGCCCTGTTCTGAAACAATGGGCATGAGAATACCCACCTCCTAGGGTTGTTATGAGAAGACAGCACATTTATGTGGTATCACATGCCCAGCAGAGTGCCTGTATGAAATAGGTGTTTAATAATTCTCAGCTCAAAACAAACAGCAAAGATGATAGTACAGGGAGGAGTTTAAAGCACTAACTCTAGGATTCCAATTCTGCTCCACCACTTCCTTGCTGTGTGACCTTGTACAAGTTTCTTAACTTCTCTGTGCCTTAGTTCCACCATCTGTAAAAATAGAGATAACAAAAGTATCTAATTCATAGGATGGCTATTGGAATTAAATAAAATTAAAGTGCTTAGGGAAGTGCTTGGCAAAAGTGTAGGCAATTATTATTTGATGAACTTCTAACAAGTCTCTTCTAGTTCAATAAATGGTAGCTAAAATAGACACTTGGCTCAGTAAAATAATAACAATACAGACCACACTCATTTTACAGATGGGGCAGCTGAGGCCCAAAATGCATGTTGGTTTGTCCAAGGTCACACAGCTGCCTCTCCCCAGTGCTAGAACCACATCCCAATGTCCAGGCACCAGCTTGATGTTGCCTCCTTGCCCATCAAGACTCTGTGATTCTTATAAGAAGGGGGTTCTTGACAAGGGAGGGATGGTTTCTAGAAGAAGCTGCAGCCAGATGTGGTTTCCTTCTTTCTTCATGTCTCTCCCTATTTACCACAGTACAGGGGAAGGGGCTGGTCTGGGCTGGGCTGGGCTGTGCCCAAGGTCAGCTGAGCCGACCAACCACTGCATAAGCCTACCAACCAGCACTTCCTGGCCTCCAAGTGCCTTCTCAGTGGCTGCTGCAGAGTTGACACAGCAGAACTCCCTCCTGAAGAGAGAAGCTCTGGCTGGCCAGCTGGTCCAGCCACCAGGCAGTGCCAGGGCCACAAAAATGGATTGGGGAAGGCGTTGAGGAGCAGAGACCTAGGTGCACAGCCTGGCCTTGACAAACACTGGCAGTAACCTTGGGCCTGTGACAGTCCCTCTTAGACATCTGTTTCCCATCTTTGAAATAAGGACCTTGGGGCCAAAAAAGGGCCTCCAGGCACTTTAAATGTCTAAGATTCAAAATTGCTCTGGTATTATTGATCATCAGTAATAGGAAGGGATACGGTAAGGAGCTCACAGCTGAGTGTGTGTACACTTCCGTGTGGATCTAGGAGCAAGCCTGACCCAGCAGCAGTTGCAGTTCATCCCAGGGTGGTTCTTCAGAGAAGGAGGCAGATGGAGGGTACATAGCCCAGCAGCTAGGGCATAGCACTGCAGGCTGGCAAAGGGTACCCGGGCAGGGCAAGACAGTGTCCAAGATGTCATATGTATTTGCAATGCAAGGGTTGTTAAACCCAGTTTTTCCTAGCAACTATCCAAAGACAGGAGATTAAGATCTCTTTAAGCCACTTTAAATTTATCAATTTATGTGACTTACTTAAGATTAAAATTTGGCCCTTTTCCCCATTCCCACCTCCAGCAAATTTTAGGTTTCTAAACTCAGAGGGTCTTGAAAAAGGGAGAGAATGTAAATCAATAAAACCAATACTAGCTAAGGACTTGGTGTGTGCCGGCCATGTGCCAGGCTCCTTGCTGACCCAGACGTGAATCAGCTCCAGAAACACCTCTCACTGGGGAGCCCAGGCAGCCTCAGTTTCTTCATCTATAAAATGGGGCCAGTGTAGGACAGAGTCTGTGGCCTTGGCTACCCCTATGCTCAGACAACAGAACTAAGTGTAGCTGGGTATTGGGGTCCAGGGCTGTTTCTGGGTGTTTCTCTGCCCTCTCAGAGACCTGAATCTGCTCCGATGGCCTCAGGAGAAGGGAATTCCAATAACTTCCCTGACCCTGGGAACCTTCTCCAGGAAGTCTCTCTGAACTCCAGAGTCAGACCTCTACAGTGGGACTGCAGCAGCGAAACATGAATGCAAATGCTGGCATTGGAAAGGGGCCAACAAGCCTTTACACCACAATCTCCCCCAAGCCGCACTACAGCCTCCAAGGCAACCTGGAATAATAACAGCCGTCGTTAACCGAGCACATTCCATGCTCGGCTCTCTATGCACAAGTGTTCCTGCACCCTCACAACTGTGAAGGGACCCACTTACAGAGGAGGAGACTGGTCTCTGAGAAGAGCTGAACTCACAGGGAGATTGAGGCCCAGAGCAGAGTTGCCCAAGGTTGCCAAGGGAGAGCCCAGAAGACTGGGACTCTGTCCATGGTGATGACTACTCCTGCCACCCCCCCCCCACTCCACCCCAATCATGTGTTCTCCCTAAGGGGCCAGGTGGATCCTTTTAACAATATAAATCAGACTGTGGTGCTCTCTGTTTAAAACCCGATAGACCTCCCCATGATGTACAGGATCCAGATTCCTTCCCATAGCCTGTGAGCACTTCATGGTCTGGTCCCCCACCCACCCCTCTTTTCTCACTCACTCTTCTCTAGCTTACTGGCCTCCTTTCCAGTCCACAAACTCATCCGCCTCTTTCCTGCCTCGGGGCCTTCGTGTGTGCTGTTTCCCCATCTAGAATGCATTTTCTCTCTCTCCTTACAAGATAGCTTCCTTCTCATCGAGCTAAATGGTATTTCCCCACTTGGGCTATTTAAAGGAGCTTCTTCTGTCACGGCACTTGTTTTTTAATAGAATTTATCACAATTGACATTCTTTTCAGTATTTATTCCCTTGTTTGTTGTCTGCCTCCCTCTAGACGAGACAATCACCTCCTTGAGTGCAGGAAGCTTACTATCTTGTTTACTCTTGTATCTAAGGGCCTAGGATGGGAGGTGAGGGGCTGGCGGGTTCTGTTTTGTGCATCTGTGAAAGCAGTGTCCTGACTCAACATCACACCTGACCCGCTATCTGCAAGACAGGGGAGGAATGATTGTGGGAGGTTTCCCAGGAACCTCATGCTCACCCCACCTCTCTGTGGGGGTGAGGTGGAGAGAAAGAGAGTGGGCAAGAGGTGCAGCCTAAATGACGCAAATGCAGTTTCTAGTCTCCTGCCATTTACAGTCTAGCTGGGGAGAAGGCAGCAGAGAGGTGGGTCTATAAATTGTCTAACACCAGGTCGCAGCACGAGGGTTTGAGGCAGGAGAAAGCAGAGGAAGGCGCAGGAGGAAGAGCTCGGTGGCATGCAGTCCTCTGGGAAATTGGGCTTTGTTGCATTGTTTGTAGTCCTCTGAGTATTTTTTATCTTGAGGACACCTCGTTTAGGAACCAGGACTTAATAAAGGGAAATTTCTGTTGACTAAACCCATATAGAGCTGAGCTCTGGAAAGAGCGCACCTGATACTTACCTGTCTCACCCCACAAGTCCCCAGCCTTCTCCCCCAGCCAGGCACCCCAGAGCTGCCAACCCATGAGGTGGCCAAAAAAGCAGCCAGGCAAGAACCATTTGGCAAACCCTATTTTTCTTTTTAAACTGCAAATTTATGTTGCATGCTTGTTGAAACAAAGGAATGATACAGACGGATCTATAGTAAAATAACTAGTTTTCTTCTCCCCACATGTGCCTCATGTCACCTCTGTTAATATCCTGTTTTGTCGATTCTGGATGTACATTTTTTCCCCACATTTCACATTCCTGAGATCAGGATATATGTGGGAGCTGATGACAAGTCACAGTTTTGCTGGAAGCACTCTGTCTTTCTCTGTGGTACGAAAAGTCATGGTGGAACATAGGATTCGACTTAGAGTCAACGAAATCTGGCAACTTGCTGTTCTTTCCCGTGCTTGTTCATTCACTTACTGGCAGATATAAATTCAGAGGGTTGCTATTTCTTTTCTAGCGGATCATTTTATTCATACCCATGACCTTATTCTGTCCCTAGTGGACTGTGGCCATCCAGGTGGCTCGGCAGGCTTTGAATAAGAGACAGCAGAGGTGAGTGCACGTGACGCTGGCTCGGGAGCTGCCAGCCCTGCCTCTTCCCAGCTGTGGTGTGCCCTCTCTATGCCCCCATGCTCACATGAAGGCGCTAGCATATGTGCACCTGGGGCTGGCACTCCCCTCCTTTCCCCCTGACATGGATGGTGTGGCATAACAGGACACGTCATTGCCCCTCCCCTACCAGGTAGCCCTGAGACCCAGAGGATGCCAGGGAGTCTGAGCTCAAATACAAAAGTTGGGTGCAAAAGGTTGGCTTCAAAAAGGCACATGCAAACAAAGGCAGGAGGTAAAGTCAGAAAACAGGCTCAAAGGTCAGAAGAGAGAACAGAAGGGCAGAAAACAACCTGAAAAGACATTTCCCTCAAAGCAAATAAGACATATTTTTAAATATCAATGGAAGCAAATAGAGGCTTCTTACTAAGGAGAAAGGTGCAGAAAGTCCAAGGTGATCTACCGGCCTCGTTGGCTCAGCCCTCTTCAGGTGAAGGTCCAGCATTCCAGGAGTCCCTGGCAGCCAGATGCACCTGCTGGCCACAGACCCCTGAGTTCCTTCTAGCATTAGTTTCTGAAGCAGAATGCTGCTGACTGAGCACAATGCCATTGACTTAGGCACTGTTCTCAGTGCTCTGTGGGACTTAGTTACTACAACATCCCTCTGGCTGTTACTATTCCCATATAAAAGGCAAACGGCCAGAACGACTGGTTGCTTTGATGCCCACTGAGGCCCCAGTTGGCCCCCTCACCCCGATCAGGGGCGGGGCTGGCCAGCCAACCACCCATGTCCCCTCCCTCCAGCCGGCCCAGCCCCAATTGGCCCCAATTGGAGCAGGCCAGCCAGACCCCACCGGTGCACGAATTCATGCACCGGGCCTCTCATTTTACATATGAGGAAACTGAGGCTCTGCAACATACAGTGACCTGCCCAAAGGCACCCAGCCAGCAGGCTGACTCCAGAGCACCCAGCTTAACCAAGACAACAGCGGCCTCACAGTCCCAGAGTGCTCAGTCTAGCAGGGAGATCAGTAAACAAGAAGCAACATGAGCACCAGGCCGGGGGCAGGCACTTTGTTGGGCAGCCAGGGAACAACCTTGAGAGGGCCACACACGGTAGCCAGCCGAGTGGAAGGATAAGTAAGAGCTAGCCAGCTGGAAGGAGGTAGGAGGTGGGGAGGTTGCTCCAGGCACAGGCACGGCTTGAGCAGTGTGGAGGCCACCACCAGCCAGCAGCCCAGAGGCTCCAGGCAGGGGTGGCGAGTACTCAGCTGGAGAGGTGACTGAGCCAAGCAAAGGGCTGCACAGTTTTAAGCTGGGAAGTAATGTGATAGGATTGGCCATTTGGAAGATCCTGTGGCATTAGTGAGGAGAATGGTTTGGAGGGAAGAGCCTGGAGGCCCACAAGGAGAAAGTCAGACAGGCATCCCGTGAACAAGGGCAAAATGGAAGACACGTTTCCAAGAGAGGGGACACGGGCCAGCTGACAGGGCTTTAGGACTCATAGGAGGCATCAGGGGAGGGGAGGGTGAGTCCCAGTTAATGTTGGAGTTGTTGGGGCCCTTTAAAAAGGGATGGAGGTGGTGAGAGGTGGACCAGGCAGAAGCAGTGAGAGCCCAGATCACGTGCGGCTTTGTAGGTCATGGTATGGAGTTTGGGTTTGATCCTGACATTGAAGGTCTTGGGCAGGGTGCGACATATACACAGCCCCATCTGACTGCTGTGTGAAAAAGGGATTGTCACCTCATTCAGTCCTTACAACAGTTCTGGGCAGTTGGTGATGAAATTCCCATTTTAAAGATTTAAAAAACTGAGCTGCGCGGGTAGTAAGTAGCAGAGGAAGGTTTGAACCCATGTCTGCGCGACCATATCCTGCACACTTGATCAGTGGGCACCCATGGAAGGTTCCTGGACTGGGAAATGATATGGTGCAAGTAGGATTGAAGGAGGCTAACCAGGGGGAGGTGCCTCAGGTTTGGTTCCTGCCCCTGCACCTCCATACCCCTAGGAGCAGAGTCCTGGCTGAAGGGCCAGCCTTTGGGCCAGATAGGGAAGCCCTTTCCTTAAGCCACCCAGTAGACCATGTCAGCTGGTGCTCAGCCTGTCTTTGTGATTCTCTGCAGAATGAGCAGGAAGGATGCGCAAGGCTCTGCCCACCCCCACCCACATCTCTGGAAAAAATACGGAGAAAGGCAGAGTAAATTTGGTTTCTTTGCTGTAATTCACAAAGGCCTGTTCTATAAAGCCTTCCTGAGGAGGCAATCGAGGGGCAAAGGGAGCAGGACCCACTGGCTGGAGAGGAGCCTGCTGCAGGTCTGCCAGGCCAGGTCAGGCTGTGGCAGGTGTGACCGCCACTTGCCCTTAGCAACCGCCCGCAGGAGAGGACGTGAAACCATCACCTGCCTCCTCTTCTAATCCCTTTTGTCACCCCACTGCTCCCCTCCTGTGCCCTGACTCAGTGCAAAGCTCAGGGATGAAGGCACTGCCATGTCTGCCACCCACCAGCCAGTGACCTCACCACTCTGAGCCTCAGTTTCAACAGCTACAAGAAGCCCTTCACTCAATGCCTGGCACATCGTAAGTTTAAAAAGCAGACACTGCCCCTTTGGTGGCAGAGATGACAGTGGCTACCCAGCCTCCTAAGTCTCCTGGCCTCTTGCCCCAAGCCTCTGCCTCCCTCTCCTCCCCTCCGCCCTCCTCTATATCCCTAGCTGAGGCCAAACAGGACTCAAAACAAGCCCTCACCCAGCGCCTTTCACAGAGGGTTCCCATCGAGTCAGCTCTGCCCAGGCTCTGCTCCAGGCCAGGCTCTGTGCCAGACCTTCTGTCTCATTCTTATCTTATCCTCCCGACAACAGTGCAATGGACACGTCCTCATCCCCATTTCATGGCTGAGGAAACCGAGGCTCAGAGCCATGAAGGAGTCTGTACAGAATGTGAGGAGCTGGGCTCAAACCCAGGTCTGCACAGGAAATTGCCTCTTTTACCAACCTGCTGGGGCATTTTCCAGGGCTATCAGTGGAGGCTGTATTCTGTTGAGGGCTTCTAACGTGTAAGGGGATTTTCCTGCATTTGGAGGTGAAGTTTTACGAGAAGAGAGGTGATGCAATGGGTCATTGCCCCGATTCTGCTGTAGCTGGGAATTAGGGCTGTGGGAGCCCTGCAGCGGGGTTGGCAGGACAGGGTCAGAGCTGGGATGAGCAAAGATCAGCCTGGCTAGTGAGTGAAGACAGTCCAGAGTAGGGCAACCTGGGGACAGGTGGTGAGGAATGAACCGAGGCGGAAGGGGGTAGTGGCTATAGTAGGTGGGTGTGGAAAGCTAAGAATGCCAGAGACCCTCCCAGAGCCAGCAGCCTTGGAATGACTGTGGTGATAAAGGCGGGGGAGATGCTGAGGATCCTCACCGTTGTGCAGACCCCCAGACTGTCCCTTCCTCTCACGGAAAGGCAGCTGGGGAAGCTGTGTGCCGTGGGGGAGGCAGATGGTGGCCAGGCAACGAGGAGGATCCAGCTCATACCCTCCATGACCTGCAGAGCACTCAGGTCTCTCCCTCCCAGAAAGCCTCTGGTCCCTTTAGAGCAGCGGTTCTCAACCTGTGGGTCGAGACCCCTTTGGCGGTCGAACAACCCTTTCACAGGGGTTGCCTAAGACCATCCTGCATATCAGATATTTACATTATGATTCATAATAGTAGCAACATTACAGTTATGAAGTAGCAACGAAAATAATTTTATGGTTGGGTCACAACATGAGGAACTGTATTTAAAGGGCCAGAAGGTTGAGAACCACTGCTTTAGAGGCTGCCGAAGTTTCTCTGCACCCTTCCCATCCTCAGTCCGCAGAACTGACACACGGTCAGCGCCCGCACACATCACTAATGCGTCAGACCTAGAGAATTCCTCCAGCTGCCTCTTTTCACAGGGAGGAGTTGGGCTCAGAAAGGTCTAGTAATTAGTTGCTCAAGGTCACACAGTGAACAGGTGGCAGAGAAAATAGACTCTGGGCTTATGACTCACTCCTAGGGGAGCATCTTATGTGTTTCCATCCAGAAGAGAAAGGGATCCCCATTTTCCTTGTGCTCTGTGCTGGGGACTGATGGTGATGCACTGGTTCCTGCACTTTTTTGTGGGCAGCTCCAGCGTCTGCCTGGGCTGCAGCGGGCCAGTCCAGCAGTTTGGTTTTACTTTTTTGGAAGTATTTTTCAGGGAGGTGTTTGGAGGCCAGCCAACAAGTCTTTTCTGCCACCATGGAAATTGCCAACAATGGAATTATTAAAACCTCCCGTGACCCTTCTCCCACCCCACTAATGAAAAACAGCTCGTTGGTGGCCAGGCAGGGGGCAGAGCAGCTGAAATCCCAGAATGAAACGTGCAGAGAATTCCCCAGCAAGAGACTCCCAAGTAGATGGCTAATCAGACCCAAGGGATCCCAGTTTGGAACCCAGGCAGCCTCTCAGGAAAGGATTTCCAGCTGCTGTGGGCCAGGAGCCAGGGTGTCTCCTGAGCCCAGGACTTCCTCCTGTCAGAGCTTGGGCGGTGTTGGCAGGGTGGGCAGTGCCTTGCACGTCATCGATGCTCAATAAATGTTGGTTGTTAAATAGGTACGTAAGTGGGTTGGTAAGAATGAAGGAGAGAGGGAGGATGAGATAGGTCCCATTAGAAATCATCTGTGCCGTGTGACCTTGGTCAATCACTTCACTCCTGTGCTGTCCAACTTTCTGTAAAATGGAGACAGTTATACCTACCATTCAAGGTGAGTTGAAATGAGAAATAATGCATGTGAAGTGCCTGGCATAATAAACACCAGTGACTTGATCATCTCCATCATCACCCTGAAGATGAAGTAGAATAGATAACATGTGAGCTTGGGAGACAGCCCTGAATGTGTCTCAGAAGCCCTTTATGAGCTGTGTCACCTTTGGCAAGTGACTTCACTTCTCTGGGCCTCAGTTTCCTGATCCATGAAATGGGTATAAAAAAGGAGCATCTGTTGCAAGGTTGATTGTAGGGATCAAATGAGAGTTAAATTTGCCTGGGAAGCACTGCTCCTCCTCCCCACCCCCCACCCCCAGTGTTGTTCCTCTTGTTCTGACCAGGAGGGGCAGGGCAGGGGGTAGTGGTGGGTCTAGAATGGCAGAGAGACACCATTCCCTGAACTAGGGAGGGTAGGGTATTTTAGGTTAGACCTCTGTGAGCGAGCAGAATACAGGATTCTCAGTGCAGGGGTTAGGGCCAGCTGAGAATGCCACTGTGATTGACAAGCCTTCAAGGAGACCTGGAGCCAGTGTAGACTGGACTAGAGGGTCCCTGGGGATACACAGCTCAGGGACAATGACCACCACACTCTGAGGTTCCAGCCTTAGTCCAGCCCCTGAACTTCCCACTCTCCCTCTTCTCTCACCACCAACCTGGTCAGGAACGATCTGCCCTTGGACCAGTTCTCACCCACTTGGGTGGGGCAAAGCAGGGAATGGACTTCTCTGGGCCCAGGCAACAGGAGCTAAGGGTCAGTTGGTGTGAGCAAAGCAGGCAGTAACTGGGAAGCATGCATTGCAGAACAATTAAGGGTTTGACTTCTGGAGCCTGGCAGAGCTGGGTTCCAGTCCTGCCTTCCCAACTGTGCAGCCTGGGCAAGCTGCCCAAGCCTCAGGCTCCTCATCTGTAAAATGGGCATAACTGGTTGGCTGTGAGGATGAAATGAAATAGTGTACATACACACTGCAGGGTACTACCTGGGAAGGGCCTGCACTCATTTACCCACTCAACTGTGTGCTGAGCATCTACCATGTGCCAGCACTAATGTGGGCAGGGGGGGTTATGGTGAACAAACAAGACAGTCTAGGGTGATCAACATGCCCTGGTTTGCCCAGGACATTCCTAGTTTTAGCACTAGAAGTCCTGCATCCCAGAACACCCCTCAGTCTCAGGCAAACCAAAATAGCTGGTCACCCTAATACAATCTGTGCCCTTGTGAAGTTTAAAGTTTAGTGGAGAGAGACAGAAAGGTAAATATGTAACAGTCATAGGAAATAAAGGTGTTATTTAAATAATAACACAGAGTAAAGGGGTAGGCTTGTTATTTTTGATGAGGTGATCAGGGCAGGCCTCTCCAAGGAGGTGACATTTGAGCAAGGACCTCAAGAGGTTAGGGAGTGAGACATGTAACATCTGGGGAAAGCACTCCAGGCAGAGGGAACAGTATAGGCAAAAGCCCTGAAGTGGGACATTGTAGGAACAGAAAAGGGGATAGGGTCAGTTGAAAAAGGTTGGCCAGTCGAATTAATTGGGACTCCCTTCAAAAGCAAGTAATATAAGTGCCAAGTCAAGTTAGCCTAAGAAAAAATTATGCTTTGGCTAACCTAACAGGAAGAGAAAAGGGTATGACTATATCCTGGTGCTCAAATAAGGTCTTTTCATTCCTCAGCTCGCATCTGTGTTATCTTCATTTTTAGGAAGGTCCCAGCAGCCCCAGGCAGACCTCCTACCCATCTGTAACTCCAGCAAAAAGACATGCTCTGTTCTGGGGTCCAGGCATGGCATGTGGCAGCATTCTGAGGTCTAATGTGGCTGGAGCAGAGAGTTGGAAGATAAAGATGTAGAAGAGGAAGGAGGCAGGAGGAGCAGCAGGGCCAGGGCACCTGGGTCTGGCCTTGTAGATCCCAGTGACTTTGGATTTAGTTCTGAATGTGCTAGAAGCCACTGGAAGGTTTTAAGCAGAAAATTGGCATGATCCAATTAATGTTTTAGGGATATCAATCTTGTTGGTGTGTGGAGAATGGGTTGTAGGAGGCTGGGGACAGTAGGGAGAACAACTAGGAGGCTAGTGCAATCACCCAAAAATGAACAGAAGGAAATGGACTTGAGAGGGACTTAGGACAAAGCTTGGACCATGCTTTGGGTCTGGGTAGGGGTAGGAATACAGGCAAGAACTTGGGTCTCAGCCCCGAAGGAACTGGGGTATGGGAGGGAGTTAGGGACAAGGCAGCCAGTCCCTAGAGTTGGGGCCTATTTGCCTGGATGACACAAGCCCCCTGAACCACATGGGATCTTTGAATACCCTCCCAGTTAGGGACCAGCTGAGCCCAGAGCCTGAAGCCTAAAGTTTGCAAGTGGATCCAAATGGCCCCAGCTGTGAGGAAAGAAGTGTGGAAGGGCAGGGAGCCTACCAGCAACCATGGGAGACCCAGAATTGAGGGAGCCTCCTGTTTTAGCCATGGTTATTCCTCATTCCTTCAGTCCTTAGAGGAACATCAGAGTCCAGCTTGGGTCCCAGAGCTTCTGATGTTCTGGCTTTTACTTTGTGCCTAAGGGCAGCTAAGGTGTCTCCTCTGCCCACCAATGCAAGGAAAGACTTGCCCAGAAGGTTTTGGCTTGTAGGAAGCAATAAGCCCTCGTTGGGGTCACCTGCCTCCTGAACCACCAGGTTGGACTAAGTCCTGGGCTACTTCTAGAATGGGTCTAGTTTTGGATGTCCAAGCAGATGAGCCATGAGCATTTTTATAAGGTTCCTAACCAGGCTTCTGGTATGGCCATCTCCAGGTATAGCTAAGTTAAGCCTCTGAGGACATACACCTGGAGGCAGAAGGGACTCAGTTCTCCGTGCACCATTCTAGGGATGTGTCCATGCCCAAATCTGGCAGCTGATGAACAGAAGACTAAGGCACAGAGAATCTAGGAGAGTTGGCTGTATTTGGGAGCATGGCTGGGCTCAAGGTCATCTATGGAACACCCCTTTGGGGGCTCAGCACTTTCATACATATCAACAGCATCTCTTCTAATACAACAATTTTGCAGGGGGGTGTTGCTTTTCCCACTTTCCAGATGAAGAAACTGAGGTTGAGAAAGGTCTGTATGGCATTTGTTACATAATAAGTTCCCAGAAATTTGAAATCAACAAAGTGAGTGTCACCTCCTGCCCCCTAGAGATCATGCACTGAAAGTCATGGCTTCCCACCTTGGGAAGAACATTCATAGCCAAGGAGATCAATCTTTTCATTCAATGCATCCATCTTTCCTTCCTCCCTCCATCCCTCCCTTTCTTTTTTCTTTCCTTCCTTCCCATACTATTTACAGATGACCTACTGTGTGCTAGACCCTTGGAATATAATAGTGATTTTAAAAATACAGGCCCTGCCCTCAGTGGTCTAGTGTCGAACACCAATCCAACAGTCACACAAAAACATGTAAAATACAATATAGTAAGTGAATCAGGGAAGGCGCCCCCCCCCCCTGAGCAGGTGGGATTAAGCTTAGAATAGAAGGAATAGTAGGAATTTACTAGGTGATGATGGGGAGGGAACAACATTAGCTTTCCAGGCAGAGAGAACAGAACAAAGTCCTGGTGGGAGAATGAGTAGCATGGCTGCAGCAGAGGCAGGAAAATGGGGTGTTGGAGCCAGGACAGACCACCCAGGGCTTTGAAGATCACATTAAAGAGTTTTGTCTTTATCTAAAGCAGTGTGGGTGGAGGAACGCTGTGATATGATCAAAATTGCTTTTCCAAGTGCCAGCAGAGAAGCCAGTTAAGAGGCTTGGCTGGGTGGCTCAATTGATTGGAACATTGTCCCATACACCAAAGATTGCAGGTTCATTTCCCTGTCAGAGCACATACCTAAGTTGTGGATTCAATCCCTGGCTGGGGCATGAACGGAAGCAACTGATCAAGGTTTCTCTCTCACACCAATGTTTTTTTCTCTCCCTTACTCTCTCTCTCTCTAAAATCAATAAAAATGTATATCCTCAAGTGAGATTTAAAGAAAAAAAGGCTACTGTACTCATCCTGGCAAGAGATGAAAAAAACTTGAACAAGGGGTAGGAGCTGTGAAGATGCAGGGAAATTAGTGGTTTCAAGGAAACGTAGGGTGTAGCAAAATCAATAGGACTTGGATGATGGAGAGGAAAGTGACAGGAGTGACTTGTTTTCTAGCATACTAACAGTGAACCCCAAGGGAGAATAAGGTAGGGGTAAGAAAGCTTAAGGGTTGGATTTCAGAAAAATTTAAGTTTGAACTCCTACCTTATACCACACACAAATCAAGTCAAGATAGAAGAAAAGGGGTGGGGGGCAAGCTTCATGACATTGGATTTAGCAATCATTTCTTAGATGTGATAACAAAGCACAGGCAACAAAAGAAAAAAAAGATAAATTGGACTCAATTACACTTAAAAAGTTTTGTGTATCAAATGATTCTATCAACAGAGTGAAAAGATAACCCATGGAATGGGGGAAAATACCTGCAAATTGTATATTTGATAAGGGGTTAATATTTAGAATATATAAAGAACTACTACAACTCAACAAATAAAAGACAACCCAATGCAAAAATGGGTAAAGGACTTGAATAGACATTTCTCCAAGGAAAATACACAAATGGCCAATAAACATATGAAAAAAATGCTCAACATCACTAATAATTAGAGAAATGCAAACTAAAACACAGCGAGATTCCGTCTCATACCCATTAGGATGGCTACTGTAAAACACAAAACAAAACAGAAAATAATGAGTGTTGGTGAGGATGTGGAGAAACTGGGACAGTGGGTGCTATTGGAGGAAATGTCAAATGGTGCAGCTGCTAGGGGAAATTATATGGTGTTTCTTCAAAAAATTAAACATAGAATTACCATATGATCCAGCAGTTCCACTTCTGACTATATCCCCAAAAGAATCGAAAGCAAGGACTCAGATATTTCTATATCCTTGTTCATAGCAGCATTATTCATGATAGCCAAGATGAGGAAGCAACTCAACTATATCCCCAAAAGAATCGAAAGCGAGGACTCAGATATTTCTATATCCTTGTTCATAGCATTATTCATGATAGCCAAGATGAGGAAGCAACTCAAGTATCCATCAACAGATAAGGAAAGTGTGGTGTATACATACAAGGGAATATTATTCAGCCTTAAAAAGGGAAGAAATTCTGCCTGGCCAGTGCGGCTCAATGGTTAAGCATTGACCTATCAACTGGTCAGGGCACATGAACTGGGTTATGGGGTTGATCCACAGTGTGGGGCATGCAGGAGACGGCCAATCAATGATTCTCTCTCATCATTGATGTCCCTCAGCCCCGCCTGGGCCCTCTCACAGTCCAGGAGGCCTTGGGGGATGTCTGACTGACGGCTTAGGCTGTACTCACCAGCCATGAGCCCGGCTTCTGGCTGAGCGGTGCTCCCCCTGTGGTAGCGCATTGACCACCAGGCGGCAGCTCCTGCGTTGAGTGTCTGCCCCCTGGTGGTCAGTGCGCGTCATAGCGACCGGTCATTCTGCCATTCAGTCAATTTGCATATTAGCCTTTTATTATATAGAATATTTTAAAGGGAAGAAATTCTGACACATGCTACAACATGGATGAATCTTGAATACATTGTGCTAAATGTCACAAAATGACAAATATTGTATGATTCCACTTATATGAGGTCCCTAGAGTAGTCAAAATCATGGAGCCAGAAAGTAAAATAATGGTTGCTAGGGGTTGGGGAGAAAGGGGAATGGGTAAAAGGTTTCAGCTTGGGAAGATTAAAAAGTTCTGGAGATGGATAGTGGTAATGACTGCACAACAATATGAATGTTTTTAATGCCACTGAATATACTCTTAAAAATGGTAAAAATTGTAAATTTTGTTATGGAGATTTAACCACAATAAAAAGACAAGTAGATGAAAAAAATTAAGGTAATTCATAGTTCTGAACATAAAAACTTACAATTATAAAGCTTCTAGAAGAAAACAGGAAAATATCTTACCACCTCAGAGTAAGAAATGATTTTTCAGAGAAGACACAAAAACACTGTCATAAAAGAAAAAATGGACAAGTTGGACTTGAGATCTGTTGAGTATGAAGTGTAGGAACATCCAAGTAGAAAGGCCAGTAGGAAGCTGGTATCTGTTGGTCATGATGAGGCCTGGACTGGAGGGCCCCCATGTTGAGGCTCCTGCAGTTACCTACAATCTGCCTTTTGGGTCCACAGTGGGGTCACCTCCCTTATGGCCCACCAAACTAGACTAAGTGACTTTGGGCCACTTCTGGAATGGATCTAGTTGTGGATGTCCAAGCAGATGAGCCCCTGAGTATTTTCCCAAGGTACCTGCTCTGAGCGGCATCTCACTGGGGCGCAGCCAAACTTGGGGTGCATCTGTGATAACAGCGCTCTGTACAGGTCTGTAGCCTTCACTCCTGTCCTCAGGGCTAATGAGGGAGTCAGATGAAATCTAATTTCCTCTAAACTAGAGGCTGATCAATTATGGTTACAGAAGCTTGCTGTCTAGAAAAATTAGCTTTGCCTTTTGCTCAGGAAAGAACAGCATCCGAGTTCTTTCTCCTCCACCATGTTGGCATGGAGAGGAGTTGGTTATTGTAGGATCCCAGGTCACGGGACCATGGGAAAGCTGTGGAGCGGGAAGTGATTGTCAAGTGGTCTTGCCTTGCTGAAGCATGGGGGTTCCTGGACTCAAACCTTGCTCTCTCTAACCATCCCCAGATGCTTGGGTTTCCTGGCTTCAGCATCTTGGTGTTATTTCTACCCAGCATTCATTGGAAAGCAGGGAGTTGAGTTGGTCCCAGTAGATAGTGATTCTGGGGCTTTGTGGTACAAAGGGGTCAGGGACTCCTTTAAGAAGCTGATGAAAGTCACAGGCTTTCTCCTTAGAAAAATGTAAATCTACACAAACCTTACAAAGGACCCTTCATGGACCTCAGCTAATGACAGCCTGATATGGGGCTCCCTAAAATGGCACCCACCTCACCCAAAGCTTTCTTGCTTAGCCCTCTGGTTATCTTCTGGGTAAGGTATCATTATGCCAATTTTGCGGGTTAAAAACCTGAAGCTCAGAGAGGTAACCCAAGCTGCCTGCCTGGTCCCGAAAGAAGCAACAGGCCCTTTGAGCTGGGAATTCCCAAACTCACTCTCTCCTCCTATACATTCGGGAGGCCCCATCCCCAGCTTCTCTGAGTGGGAATATAAAGTAGTCAGTGGGGGGATTCTGGATGGTGGAGGGTAGAGCTATTGTCTGAATCACCTTTGAGTTCCCAGTACCCAACCCAAAGTCCCAGAATTAACCAACTGAATGATGAGATGGGAGGAGTTGGTCTCTGGCTTTGGAGGTAGACATGCTCTTAGACATCAGCTCTATCCATCCTAGCTCTGTGACCTGGGCCTCTCTGAGCCTCAGTTGCCCTGTACCAAAAAAAAGGTGGGGGGGAGACCTCAACACTCCTCTAATAAGGTTGTTAGAAAGATGAAAGGAAGCAGTTGTGTGTCAGACTTTGTGCTCAGTGTTTCACATGTCACCTCTCTCAGAGCCGAAGCAGGGGGGGTATAAATAGCCCCATCTCACAGATGAAGAAACTAAGGCTTAGAGCAAGGCAGTTACCTGGCCAGGGCCGTGTAGCAAGCAGGAGAGCTGGAATTAGAGCTCAGGTCCACCTGACCCATCTGTGCCCTTGACCAAATGCACCTGATACCAAGCAGGTGCTCCAAAAACTCACAAGTTTCCCCTCCTGAGCTTTCTTCAGGACCTACAGCTGGTAACATTAAACATAAGACAGAATAAAAGTGGCCCAGGGAGGGTGTAGGAACTTTGCATGACCCCCTCCAGGCCAAGTCCTTAAAGTACTTTCTGATTTCCTACACAGTAAAGTCTCTCGTCATGAGCTCAGGGCAATCGTAAGGGAAGTAAAATTCACTGCTCTGTTTCTCTACTTTTATCTTTTCATTTCTCTCTCCCCACCACTGCTGCAATGGCAGGTGGGAGGCCCAGCAAATGCCCAGTGTGACCACCCCTCATTCTCGCACCTGCTCGCCTCCTCCCTCTGTTAACCTTCCTTCTTCCAATTGTGTTCAGAGCAGCAGCCCAGGCTCAGACTGGAAGTGATGAAGTTCAGGTGCTCAGCCCACCGCAGCTGTGATGGTACATCTCAGATTGTGGGGCACAAGGGCTCACCATGAGCCTTGGACATGCTGGGCCCAAGTCACAGAGATGGGCCAGCCTCCTTCCCCTTGGAGCTCCCAGAAAGACTATAATAGTGTGGTATGTTCAGAAGGCCATAGAAACACAGAGGAGGGTGTTGCAAATTCTGCCCTGGAGGAAGCAAGAGTTACAATTCACTTTTGCCTGCACAAGGACACCTCAGGCAGGGGAACTGCCTGGGCAAAAGCCTGGAGGTGTGGAACCTCCCAAGGTGTTTATTATGATTGGAAAGAAGGATACAAGGAAAGGGTCGCAGGACGTGAGATTGGAGAAGTAGGCAGGGCCTGTGTGTCAGGCTAAGGATTTTGAACCTTGTTCTGAGGATAATAGGGAGTCACTGAAAGCCGTTGAGCAGAGAAGTCACCTAATGGGGTCAGCCAGTGTGGCTACATGGCTGCTGGGGCTCATCTCTGAGCCTCTTCCCTTCTGTCACTACGCTCTCTCCTCTGGTGATCTCACCCTGTCCCATGGCTTTAAATACATCCCTAAGCTGCTGATTCCCATATTTATATCTTCAGCCGGAGTCTCTCTTCTGCACTCCCAACACATCATCCAACTGGCCACTTGGCATCTCTCCTTGGACATCTCACAAGCATCTCAAAGTTAACAAGTCCAAAACAGGATTCTTGATCATGCCCACCCTCTCCCCCAAGCCCACTCCTTCCCC
>NW_005361955.1:4413538-4464871 GCF_000412655.1 Myotis brandtii
AAATGGCACTGCCAACCAGCTGAAGGCAGAGTCTTTATTGGCCATGCTCCTCCTCCCCCTTCTCCTGGATCAACCTTTTGGTTTCACATCCTAACTCGCACCTGCCCACGTCTCTTCAACACCATGCCGCCCCTGCAGTCAGCGCCCTGTCCCCATTTGCCCAGTAGCCACCTCTTTCTCCCTACTCTCCTTCTTACCCCTTGATAGTTCATTCTCCAATGAATGAGGGATCTTAAAAAAAAAACACCTTTGTGCTAATCTGCCACCTAAAATTCTTTAGAGGTGCCCCTCTGCACCTGGGATAAAATCCAGCTCCTCACCATGGCTTTGAAGCCTTGCAGTCTGGCCCCTGCCTTTGTCTGAGCTTACCTTTTCTCACTCTCCCTTACTCCCATGCCCCTCTCTGGGTTATTAAAAGCATGCCCCACCCCTCCCCACCTCAGGATCTTTGCCTGTGCTGTTCCCTGGAACACTCTGGCCCAGCTCTTTGCATATCTACCCAGCAAAATAGGTCCCTTGACAGTGGTCATAACACCTTATTCTCTTCAAAGCACTTTTCACCATCTATCTTCCCCAGGAGCGAGCACAATGTGCCAGGCGCACAGTAGGTGCTTATTAAATAACTATTGCATTAATAAATCAGAATATAGCAGGGGAAAGAGAATGAGATCTGAAAGGATAATGGAAGAGCAAGTAGAACAGGAAATACCACCAGATGGGATGTGGGGATTTGATTCTAGAGGCACTGGGGAGCCACAGAAAGTTCTTGAGCGTAGTCATGGAAGTGGAAGTGATCAGAAGAGCAAGGGAGGCTATATGCCTTGTGGTCATGTGATTGTGCTCTGAAATCAAACTGCCTTAGGCCAGATCTTGGTTCAACTCCTTCCGAACTGTGAGACCTTGGGCAAACCACTTAGCCTCTCTGAGCCTTGGTTTCCTCCTTGGTAAAATGGCACCTTCTAATGAAGCCTACACATAAGGCTATTGAGAGGTTAAATGAGATGGTCCATGTAAAGTTCTTGGGATGTCATAAGTGCTCAATAAACATTGGCTGATTCTGCTGCTGTAGGGTTGTTGGTGGGGCTTATTACAGCCAGGTATGTCTGGCATCACATTTGGCGCTGGGGAACCAGCCCTGGCTGTTATTAAACTCACAGTCTGGTGGGGGAAATGGGCAGATAAAAGCTCTGCCTTTGGTTGCTCAGGATAAACACCCTACTGTAGGTACAAGCTAGTCCAGGGGTGGGCAAACTTTTTGACTCGAGGGCCACAATGGGTTCTTAAACTGGACCGGAGGGCCGGAACAAAAGCATGGATGGAGTGTTTGTGTGAACTAATATAAATTCAAAGTAAACATCATTACATAAAAGGGTACGGTCTTTTTTTTTTAGTTTTATTCATTTCAAACGGGCCGGATCCGGTCCGCGGGCCGTAGTTTGCCCACGGCTGAGCTAGGCCCTGTGCAGACAGAGAATTAAATCTGGTAGAGTCTGGGAAGCCCTCCCAGAAGAAGTGACATTGGATTTCTGGGTGACAATTTCCTTGAGAGAATATTTTGAGTCAGCAGCCACTGGCCCGTGAACAAGGGAGGGGGGGGGGGGTTCTGGCTGCTCAGCTTCCAAAATAACCCAGATTCAAGGGCAGACAAGCAGGCAAGCCCCAAGAGCCACCACCATGCCTTCCCTGGATGGGTTCCAGTGACCTTGGAGCAGTCCTTGTCCTTCCCAGGGCCCCTAGATAGCACAATGGCCTGGCAGAGGGATGCCCAGGCCAGAGCTCCCCCCATCCCCTTCAGGCCGAGGATCTGGGTAGTCAGCGCAGGCACCACAGTGTAGACCCTCTGTCCTCTCACATGCAGGCCACTGAGGTACCCCCATGAGACCTGAGTCATGTTTGCTTTCCGGCTTCTAGGCCAGCAGTTTGATTACCAGGGCCAAAGAGGACGTGCTCTGGAACTCGGGCCCTGCCCTCTCCCTCGGCCTCTGTGTCTCAACTCCCATCCCACATGTACTCATCACTGTGTCTTTGCTCCAGTTCCTCTGGCTCTTTGTCTCTCCACCTCCCTCTTCCGCTCCTTTTCCTTTCTTTCTCTTTTCCTCCCTCTCTCCCTCCCTCTCCTCCTCCTCCTTTCTATCTATCTCCCTCTCCCTCTCCTGTCCTCTCTTTTCTTCTACCTCCTTCTCAGTCTCACTCTCTTTTGAAGTCTGCCTCTGTTTCTTTCTCCCTCTTCCCCCCTCTCCCTCTCACTTCTCAGCCTCTCAAGTTGCCCTCTGCCTTATAACTTCTTTTTCTCCCCTTTCTTTCCCTTCTACCCCTACCCCCTTCTCTCCCTCCAGTGGAGGTATCCTAAAACACAGGCGTGTGTGCACAAATACACACACACACACGCACACACACACACACACACTGATCCCCCTTAAGACCAGAGCGTAGGCTTTAGCCCTGCTGCTTCCCACCCCCAACTCCCATCCCTCCCACCCATCCCCAGACCCACAAAGCAAAGCCTGGCCCAGGACACAAGGATGAAGGTAGGATTGGACAGAGAGGTGGATATTGAAGCTAATGGAGATAGCCGGGGAGGAGAGGGTGTTCCGTCTTCCCCCTGACCTTCCCTCACCCTTGTGCTCAGAGCAGGGGCCCGGGAGGAGGTTCCTGAGCTGTGTCCTCCCTCTGTGCAGCTGCTGGGCTTCCCAGTGTCAGACAGCAGGTCAGGTCATTGGGCCCATTCAGCAGAATTATAAATAGCAGCTTGTGCCCAGCCTGGCCCACAGAGCAACCTACGCTGCCGCAGGGTCCCCAGGGCCCCTGTCCTCTACCCCTCCATCCATCTCTCTGAGGCAAGGCCTGCCCCTCCCCTGTGCCGCCAGTGGGTCCTCAGGTCAGTATCCGATGTGCTGTCACCATAGCAACCTGCTTGTCCAGCCCAGGCTCAGGTTGCTGGGAGGTGTGGGCAACTGAGGGAGAGGTCCAGTGGCCTGGAATCAAAGGTTATGGCTCTGTGCTGGGGCTTTCCTCTCTTGTGGGCTGGGGAATGGGGTCCTGCCCCCCCAGAATTCTCAACCTTCTGGGGGACGGTGGGCAGAGATGTCTGATACTGGGAGACGTGGCATAGGGGGGCCACCCGAGGCCTCTCCCACTGAACTGGGGCAGTGGGTTAGCCCTGGCCTTGAAGCCAGAGAGTCGTGGGTTTAAATCCTACATCCACACCTGCTACTTAGGTCACGTTGGGACCACCATTTAACCCTCTGAGCACCCCCTTCCCCGCTTCCAGGGGTTGCTGTGAGGCAGGTCCCTCAGTCTTCATTCTACTCCTCTTAGCCTCTGGGGACAGGGCAGGGGCCGGTGAAGCTTGCACTGACCTGGGTTCCAATTGGCTTCTGCCATTCACCAGCTGTATGATCTCAAGTAGGTTGCACAATCTCTCTGAGCCTCAGTTTCCCCATCTATAAAATAGGCACAAAAACACTGTCTGCACCTCACCGTGTTGTTTGAGGATGAATTGGGCCTCAGTGGGAGAAGCCATTGGTATATGACAGCCACACTTGCCATCACTTTCTGAACTGTTTTTTCTATTCCAACCTTCTTGGCAGAGATGACCCTGCCTGCATCACTAACTCACTCGTCACTTCAGACAACACACTTTCTCTCCCAGATCTGTCTCCCCATCTGCAAAATGACCACAGGACCACTCAGGCCCTACCCAGGTCTGAGATTTGTATATCTCAAGCAGCCCCACTAGGCTGGGCCGTATCTAATATTATATACTGACGTCCTCGCCAGGCCCTGTCCTTAGCTCCTGAAACCTGAGCTATATAGTTGCCTAGCAACCAAGGCGTGAGCTCAGAAGGCTTGGGTGTCAGGGTGTCCAGCTGCAGCCCCTTCCCTGCAGGCAGAGTCCCAGCAGGGGGGATAAGGCCAGGGACCATTGCCCAGCCCAGCCCAGGAGGGGCCTCCTGCTCCTCTCACATGTGTCCAGGTCCAGCCTGTCTGAGAGCCCACTTTTTCAGGGTAAAAGGGCCCATTGGTCTCAGATATTTTTATAGGTAGGGCACGTGGTCAGACTCAGAGAGAAACCGGAGCCTCCTCTCGCTGCTAACTGATACAGTGGCTGTCACCATCACCATCTCCCTGGAAGCTTGCAGCCCAAGTTTGTCCTAAAAGCATGGAGAATTCCCTGACCCTCTCTCAGCACTGCCCTCAGGAGGCTGATGCCACCTCCTGGAGCTCCCAGGGCACCTTGCATGGCCACACTTAACAAATCATATCACCCTTACGTTTACCTGCACGACCTCTCTCACGTTTCCATTCATTCACCCAACAAATGTTTTACTGGCCATCCATCCCTGCTCTATTATATTCTGCCGGAGTGACCTTGGGCAAGTTACTTAAACTCTCTTTGCCTTAGTTTCCTTTTCTGAAAAAACGGGGATAATAAGAATAGCTGCCTCGGAGAATGGTGATGTGGGTCAGATGAGATGACATGTATACAGTGCTTGGCACATAGAAAATGTTCCATAAATAGTAGTTTATCATGATTTTTTTTATTAAACTGTTATAATGTTCAGTCACTGTGCCAGAGGGAACAACGCACAGCTTTTTGAGAACAGGGCTGTGTCCGGTTGCACTCCATCCATATTGCATGCCACAATTCCTGGCCCACAGCAAAAGTTTGCCCAATGAGTAGAGGTGAAAAATGAACTGTTTCCCCTGAAATCCATTACTGCTCAGGGAACTAATTAGTGAAACATTGACTTTAAACATCTTTTACAGTCTGGGTACAGCCTACATCATCCACAAAGTTACCAAAGTGGGTTTGAAATCTCGTTGTAGATTTTCTGCCTCTGCCTGTGTTTAGGGTGGGGAGGGACAAGTAGTCCCATGGAAACCTGAGGTGTACTTAAACAGCTCGTGGAGGGAGGGGATCTGGCATTGACAGGAACCTGAGCATGAATACCTCCTGCATTTTGCACCCTAGGTGTCGATTTGCCTTACCCTAGCCCCAGCACTGTGTCCTCTTTGAACCTCAGTCCTCTCATCTTTAAAATGGGCACCCTGCTCCCTCTGCCCCATGGTCACAGGTGAGACAAAAGAGGTTGTACTGGGAAGAAGCCTTTCCAGTAACAGTCCTTCTTAATAAGAAGATAGCGATGCTGCCCATGGAAGAGCGCTGGGCTGGTGGCCAGCTCTCCCCAGAGCCTAGAATTCGTGAGCAAAGCCACTTTGGGTGGCCGCCAGCCCTCTGGCCTGGGGGCTGTTTCTAACAGCAGGTAATGCGGTCAGGCTGACGGCTCCAGGATTTCACCCTCGACTTCTTCCAAACACAGGAAGGGGCTGCCATCTGCTTCCCACCCCTCACACCCAGGCTGCCAGGTCAGCCAAAACCCCCGCCCCACACCTGTCAGCAGTGCAGGGAAAAGAACCCAACAGGGGGTTCCCTAGTGGATGCTAAAGCTAGTGATATCCTGGGGGCCTCCCCCAGGACACTGCACACTATTCCTCCACCTTGGGGAGGAGCAGGGAGACACTGGGTTTCTCTCTCCCCGCTGAATACCACATTTCACTCCACTGGTGTCCCCACTATGGGGCAGCTCCATTTGTGCTGATTCTGGGTCTGGAAATCTGTTGAGTGCCATGGTTAAGAGCACAGCCGTGGGACGCAGACCCTAATGCAGACTCTAATGTGACCTTGCCCAGCCACCCCATCATCTGAATCTCAGGTTTCTCATCTATAAAATGCAGAAGAGTGTCTACCTCAAGGCCTATCATGGGTATGAGTGAGATCATGCCTGGAAAAAAAAAGCTGAATGCAATGAGTGGTTCTTGATAATAAAAAAACTTAGCTGCTCCTAATGATTATTTTTGTTTCTGTTACTGCTGTTCTGATGCCATTATTACTGTGGCCACCTTCCTGCCAGAAATGTTACCTCGTATCCTCTTCTATCATTCCTGCAGGCCAGGGCTGGTACACAGAAGGTGCTCATTGCATGTTTCTGCCTTTGTATTTAAATTCAAATGTTTGTTGAGGAAGTAGATGAGCCCATGACCCAGGCAGCCTTGTTCTCTCTCAGTTTATGAGGTCAAGCTATGTGTTCCTCTAACCCAGTGGTTCTCAACCTTGGCTGCACATTAGAATCACCTGGGAATCTTTTTAAAATCCTGATATCTGGGCCTCATCCTCCGGAAATTCTGTTTCTTCGTTATGGGGTGGGGCCACAACATTAGTAACAAAGAAACAGAATTTCCGGAGGATGAGGCCCAGAAATCAGGATTTTAAAAAGATTCCCAGGTGATTTTAATGTGCAGCCAAGGTTGAGAACCACTGCTTTAACCACTCAGAAAGCTCCTATTAGACACCAACTGTGTCTGTCAGGTGCACTGGGGACCTAGAAATGGATGGGCACAGCCCTCTAGGACATGAATATCCAAGCCCGGTGGAGGGATCAGTTCACTCTTCCTGGAGAATGGGTCAGCATAGTGTTCACCAAGGAGGGGCCTTCTGAGTTGGGCCCTACAGGGTAAATAGGAGTCTACCAGACAGAGAGGCAGAAGGGAAGGAAACAGCTTATGCTAAGGCATGGCAAGTGGTCCACAAGGGAGCTCTGAGTTGATTTTTTTTTATTAGTAAAGCAAGAAATCCTCCCATAGATATCTCAGTGTCCAGAGGATAACTGGCTGATTCAAGGGCATACACATGCCCATCAGGGTGGGGGGTGCCAGGAGCCAGGGAGGCCCCCTTCCCTGGCCTGTCCCAGCATCCAAGACTTAACACAACTGAGCATGTGAAGGTCTCTTGGAAATCATCTAGTCCAACCTCCTCACTTTACTGATGGAGAAACTGAGACCCAAAGAGGGAAGACAGGGGAGCAGGTACAACTAATGGGGGACCTTCTAGCCAGGTTGGAGTTGACCAGCTCTGGAGTTGCATCTTCTGTGCAGGATCTTGAGCCCCCACGTCACTTTGTGAGGATGTCACTCTCTGTGGGACCTGTTATAGGCCCCTGAATCTCTTTAGCCTTAGTTTCCTACTTGTGAAATAGAAAAATTCAGTAGGTTCTCGGTGGCCTTCAAACTGAAGAGCACTTTAGGAACACTCTTATAAAATGCCATTTTGTCATCACTGTCTTTTCGCTCAGGGTGAACCCTACTGGCAGAGTTCCCTGAGAGCTACAGTCATCTGATGGAATGGTTTCTGGGTTTAGAGGTTCAGGGCCAGCCTGTAGACAGTCTCAGAGATAGTGGCGAGCCATCTATGACAAGCAGGCTATCCACACCTTATATGTAACCACACATGTGCTCTGCTCTGCTCTGCTCTGCCCTGACATGCATAGACACACATCTGTACATGCACAACTGGTTGCACAACCATGCACACATTCTACCCTACATATACACACATATACAACACACATTTATGCAATCATGGACATGAACTTCCAGTGGAAAAGAGGGAGCAAGGGTGTTCTGCATGAGTCATAAAATGCCCCTAAACTCTGAAATAATAAAAATAGAAGAAAATTTCAGGTCAACCTAAAAAAAACTTTGTAAAACCACCAGCACTGGCACAGATGATTATGGAAGGAGGGAGTGAACCCCTGTCAAGGGAGGCTTGCACGCACAGGCAGGACTGGACACAGGTGCAGTGAAGAGGCTTAGGCATCGCAGAGATTTTCACCTCTGAGGTCCCTTCTGGTCTCTAGAGTCAAGTGAGCTCGGGGAGTCAGGGCTTCTTCTGTCTTTGCAAATAATGGTGCCCATTTGGTAGCCCTGCATAGACTCGCACTATCTTCCAACAACCCTGTGGAGTAGGAATGATTATTGTCCCCACTTTAGAGGTCTGATAACTGAGGCCAGAGAGCTGCCTTGATTTTCCCACAGTCACTCAGTGATGGCAGAGCAAGGGTTCTAGCCCAGATTTCTATGACTCTAAGCCTTAAACAGAGGGGTTCTAACCCCCACTAAGTTGTGAGTCAAATGAAAAGTGGTTTAAGAATCCAGAGAAGTTAAGTTTCTGGAGTGAAAGGAAATTCCCAAGAGAAGATGGCACTGGCAGTGGTAGATCTAGAGACCCAGATATGGAGTGGAACATAACAGGCAAAGAAGAGATGGTGGTCCAGGTAGGGATTCCTGCCATGCAATATATGGAAGTGCAGCTGTCGGGGTGGCCACAATGATGGGGACAGAGGGGTGCCAGGCTGTACATACCCGCCATGGCCTTGCTCACTTTCATTTCTGGGCTCGGAGCCTCAAGATCAGGCCATGGGTCTGCACAGCTTCAGCAAGGCTGGGGTCCCCTGGGTCTGCATCCCCCGGGGTGGTTGCATTTGCATCTGTCTCTGCACAGATGGCTGGTGAGCACAGCTAGCAGCCCTCATCCCCACCCGCACCCCCTTCTGTCGCAGGGACTCGGCTGCACCGGGGAGCGTGGTATGGTTTTATTTTTAGAAGTGGCACCATCTGTTCAAGGTGCCGGGTGGATTCTGTTTGTCTCCGCAGTGGCCGGGACAGTCATGCCAAGTCAGAGGAAAACTGCAGAGCTGGCCGGCGGGGTGGTCACTAATTAGCATGCCGACCTGCTGAATGCAAGAGCCAACGAGATTCCACAGGCCTCATGGTGTGAGATTCTTGAATCCGGGGGCTGGGGCTGCTAGTGGGGTGGCTCTGGGGCCAGGGCAGCTAACAACTCAAAGGACAAGCTCAGCGTGGGAGGCATCCTGTGTTCCCAGCACCCTGCCTAGTCCCTGGGCCTGAGCCTGGGCCTGCCTCCTGGCAGATTCAGTGTCCTGCCCTGATCTTATCCCTGACCTCCAGCTTTGGGTAGAAAATGGGGAAGAGACATCAGGAGAAAAGAACAGTGGCTAGCCCATAGGGATCCTCTGTGGGACCTAACATTGGGTGTGGCAGAAGACACTGTCGTGAGCAGTTTGGTTCAGAGGGGCTGGCACATCTCCCCACTGGACTCCAAATGCTTCAGTGTATCCCACCGCCTGAGCTACCACCACACTGGGCTTCTGAGTCATCTTGGGGAGGATTTAGGCTGGTGATTCCAAGCAGACACTCTGATGGAAGACTGCCTGTGTTCAAATCCAAAAGTTATGTGATCCTAGGCAACTTCCTTCATCTGGCTGAGCCTCCATTTGCTCGTCTGTGGAATGGGATGCTAGTGGCAGCTACCTCATAAGTTCCAGGTGTAGATTTGCCGAGTTGCTGCCTATAAGGCTGTGGCATGTACCTGGGTGCATTCAGCATCAGCTCCTCCTACCATGTGGCTGACCCAGTTCACTTTTCAAATGCAGACTGCACCCTAACATTTGTTGTCCTCCGTGTCCTTCCACAATCATATTGCTTTCTCAGGTGTGGAACCAGTACTGGTGGAGGCCTATGCCATGCTGAGGGCCAGGGAGTTCTTGTTCTCAGGAAGTTCATGGTCTAGTGAGGGAGACACGCTGGCAAGACTCACTCCAAGATTGAAGCTGGAGGGTGTGAAATCGAGGAACAAACCACACATGATGGGCTGGCAGTGGGAAGAGGGTTGGAATGTAGAGCCAGGGAATTAGAGACGTTGGTATGCTGGGCCTTGGAGAGGAAAGTTTTGATTAATGGGAAAGCAAGTGTAGGCAGTCCTGGATAGAGGGAACAGTGTATGCAAAGGGTGGGAGGCAGAGCATGCATTAGTTGTTCTGGAAATGCAAGAGTTCAGTTAGACCAGAGCTCAGGGAGGCTAGCTCTGAGCCAATCAGGCAGGATCCTGGATGGCAGTGGGGAGCCAGCGGTGGTTTTTAATCCAGAGAGTGGTGTGCGCAATCTGAGAGGCAGCACAATATGGTATTTTTAGCATCAAAGAGGTCCCATTTCTGCTCCTGCCTCTACCGCTTGCTAGCTGTGTGACCCTGCGCACGATGTTATTTTACTTCCCTGAGCTTCAGTTTCCTCGTCATAATAATGCCTGCATTGTGGGCTTATTGTAGGGTAAGGTGTGTTCAGAGCCTAACACAGCTCCTAGCACATAGACACCACTCAGTAAAGGGCAGTTACTATCAGCATCACTCTGGAGACAGTGAAAGAACAATCAAGGGGCCACTCAGGAGGCCATGGATGAGGAGCCTGCATTCTCAGCCCACAAAGAATGACTTTCCCCCACATCTTACCTTCCCTCTTCTCTGGTCTGCACCCCAAAGGACTCACTAGCTATTCAAAAGTAATCTCCCAACTTGGACTCATCCCCTGGCACACCTGTGGATGAATAGTCCTACTCCAACCCATAGAGGAAAAATCTTAATAAGCTCAGTCAGACTGAGATGCCACCACTTATTAGTAAATATGGTTCTGGCAGGAACCAGAAGGAAAGAACCATGCACAGTGCAAAAGAATGGGTCACTAGTGGAGGGTTTCTGGCACTGGTGACAGATGGCACTGATGGACCAAGGTGAGTTCTCTGTGCATGCACTTTAGTGGCCCTTAGTGGCCTTTTGTTCAGTGTCACCTGTTCACTAGGATACCCCATTGTCTGAGAACCTAGCTTTGAGTGTCAATACCAAATATCTGAGGTCAGCTCCCCATGCATATTCACAGAGCTCATGGAACAGGCCCTGTGCCTTCCCCAGTCAACCTACACCCAGCACCTCAGGCTTCCCAACCCCACACTTTGTTGGTGGGCACTGCTATCCTAGACAGCTCTTAGGGGCACTTATAATCCTTTGCTCTATGTCAGTCAGCACCACCGCTTGTGGACAGCTCCTTGGCACCGGGTTCTTAAAGCCCACCTCATACCCTCAGTCAGCACTGTGTCCTTGGGAACAGCTCCCAGTGAAGACACTTCCCCAGTGCCTGTTTCTTTGTCCTCCCCAGAGGGTATGTCAGTCAGCACCAGGACCACGTGGACAGCACTCACTCCCAGCCACTGCTGGTCCGCCCTGCAGGGAGTGGGGGCCTGCAGTTATCAGGTTCCTTGACCTCAGCCATCCAATCCCTCCCAGCACCCACCTCCATCCATCAATCAGTACTTTATCCCCAGAGACAGCTCCCTGCACGGTCAGAGGTGAAGCCTGAAAACTCACCAAGTAATCTGTTGTGTGTGGCCAGAGCACTGACACCGCAGGACCCTGTGTTTCACTACAGAAACCAGAGGCAAGGACAGGAGCCTGGTCTTTTGGAGAAAGGGATGTGAGTGAGCATGGGGGGCCCTTAAGCGTATCTCTGTGTGTGTTTGATATCTGGCTCTGCTATCCCCTAACCAAGGACCTTACACCAGTCACTGTACTCTCTTTTTCCCTTTTTTCTCCTCTGTAAAACAAGGTGCCAACAGTTACTGTATCATAGGGTTGTTGTGAAGGATTAAATGAAATAACAAATGTAAAGTGCATAGGATGGTGCTTGGCACATAGTAGCTGCAGTCTAAGCATTGCCGTTATCATTCTTTGTCCCCTTGCCACCACCACCCCTTTCAGGCCTCTGCTTGTAAACCATGGGAGAGCAGGAGGAAGATGAAGGTAGGATGGGACAGTGTCACTGAAACCAGTTAGGATCTAGAGGCTGGGGGAAGTCAGGGCAGCAAAGGGGGCCTCAAGGAGGTCAGTGCAGCTATAGGGATAGATGGGCAGGTGAGAGCTGAGGCCAGAGAGGTTGCCAAGGCTTTTGGCTGAAGCCAGAGGATGAGGTCCAAGCACAGTCACAGTCCACAACCTTCTTAATGCATGTCCCTTTCTTGCAGCCCCAAGTGAAGTCTCCACAACACTTTTCTGTCTCCACTAGGCTTTCTTGCCTCCATCTGCTAGTGACTTTACTATTTTAGCTTCATCAGGAAACTCTCAAAGATTTTTTAAGGAAAGATTTCTAAATAAGGAGCATATCAAGGGTACAAACCTTGGAAAGCATTCATTGTCCTACCAAGACCAAGAAGGGCAGTGCATGTCAAAGACAGCAGGTGAATTTTGATCAGCTCGTGACTACTGGGTTCTAGGGCATTTCTCCTTCCTTCGGCCTACAGCCAAGCTGGACTTGGCCTGCAATGGGGATGAGTTGGTGGCAAAGAGGCCCAAGGAATTATGTGTGCTCTGAGGAGCAAGTATCAGATGATGGGAGAATCCTTGAGGATGGTGCTACACTGGTCCTTTGAGACTGAGTATTTTTCCAAACTTCCTCTCACTTTACAGAAAAGGAAATTGAGGCACAGTAGAGAAGGCTGTAGTCCAAGGTTATACTACAAGTTGGTGAAGGACAATGGGGCACAGAGGAAAGATGGAGGCCTTGGACTGAAGCAAGTGTATTTAAATTGTTCCAAGTCCTATCTGAATAGCCTTGGCCACCTGTAACCTCTCTGAGTCCCCAGCTTCCTCACCTGTAAGGCAGGGACAGTGATACCACACAACCCATGGAGGCTTATACTAAGCAAGAGCAATTAATAGTAGTGGTCAAGCCAAGATCGGGACCCAGCAGATCTGGTTCCCAGGCAACTGCAGTTTGAATTACATCCTTCCAAAATCGGAAGCAAAAGTTGTGTAGGAATCACTCAACTCAGCCTGCAGATCCCTATCTTGGAGTTGTCATGGGGGGTTCTTTATGGCAGAGTGATCAGACCTTAAACCGCAGGGTCTGTGTACCTCTCTTGTTCTCCTCGGAATCCTAATGATTTGGGGCAGGGCCTGAGATGCATCTCCTTAGGTTGACTGAATGAGTGGAAAAATTGAGAGATAGATGGACAAATGGATGGACAGCAAATGATGGAGGATAGATGGATGGACAGATAGATAGGTGAGTAGGTGGGTGGATGGATGCATGGATGGATGGACAGATAAATGGATGAATGGATTGACAGGTAGGTAAGTGGGAGGATGAATAGGTATGTAAGATACCTGGAAGACTAGGAATGGGTGTTTCCTACCATCTAACATTGGCAGCTCCTCTGGAGAACAGGGATGGTGGAGGGAGTTGAACATGGTAGGCAGCTAAGGGCTGGATCTCCTCTCCCTCAGGACAGGCATGAGAATAAGAGGGTTCACGAAAAGTCCTACATCCTGAACATCCCACCCCCTGGCCCTGCTTCTGCTATCTGTGCCTTCGGGGCTGATGCATGGCTGTTTCTGTGAGACTTTTTAATTTTTTTTTAGATTTTCCTTTTCTGGTTAGCAAGATAGGAGTTTTCTAAAAATAGCACTAAATTCACCTCTGAGGTATTCGTTTTTTCAGTTCCCTTCCTCCTTCCCAGTTCCCTCTCCTAAACTGTGAGAATTCAAAGCTGAGATTTTCATTGTCAGCTTTGATACAAACACACACACACACACACACACACACACACACACACACACACACACTGTGGGGCCTGTCTACTTAGAGACAGGGGTGAGCACAGACATCTCTGGCTCACTCACACTCACAGACACACACTCATGCTGGCAGTCCAGTATAACTGTACAGCAAACCTTCTCCTTCAGGGTCACCTACACTAGGCACAAATCTGCCAACACACCGCAGGGACCATCACACACACACACACACACACACACACACACACACACACGACTACAAGACTCACAGGCCCAAATCAACACTAATATTTCACATTCCTTCTGACCCAGGCTTACCCCCAGACCATGGACTAGCCATGATGAACATCTACCATCACACACTCCCACTGACCTTACACATCCACACTGACTGACTCCTACCCTCACACTAACATGCACACTCTCACTCACACTCACATAGTCACTACAGCTCCATCAGGCTCTCTCTACACACACACACACACACACACACACACACACACACACACACACAGAAAGGGGCATCTAAGGCAGTAGATACAATAGTCTGGCTGAGGCTGAGGGAGGAGCAGTTGTCTGTCTCTGGCTGGTGGCTGAGTCCACCCATTTTCCTGGGTGATAGCCTACATGGAGGTTCCCATTTCTGGGACAGGAGGCCCTACAGAAAGGCCAGAATTTGCATCTAGGAGAGGAAAGAAAATGTCCTACCTCAAAGAAGCTAGTTAGCCAGGACCAGAGCAGACAGGAAACTAGCCTTGTATGCTGTGTCAAGCTGGGACCCTCCCCAACCTTTTGAGCAGTGCCAGGGGCTTTGTGGGTATGGTCCTGTCAGTCTGAGTTCTGCGTTTAGCACAGTAGTGTGGGGGACTGAGGATAGAGGCATTGAGCTATGTTTAGAACAACCACATTTAACTAGTTCTTCCTCTGTGCCAGGAACTGGGCTAAGTAAGCTCTAACTCAGTTAGTCCTCACAAAACCCTGTGAGGTAGGCTGTGAAGTTGGCTTTGTTGGGGAGGAGAAAACCAAGGCACAGGGAGAGGTTAAGAGCCTTGCCCAAATCACAAAACTAACCAATGGCAGCACCAAGCCTCCTCACCCGGGGTCCCTAGACGGGGCCTGTGTCCCCTACATTTATCATGGCTGCCAGAGATGATTCAAAGAGAAGATGACTTTTAAAATACATATTAAGGTGGCATTTAAATTCAGCACATCTTAAAACAGAAGAATTCAGCATTCAAAAGTTATTTTTAGCACATAATTCATTTGCAATTGTCCCAGCTACCATCCTTCAGTAGGATTTAAAAAGCTGTTGGTTTGGATTTTGTTTTCTTTTTTAATCCTTCCTTCGAAAGATAGATTCCTTCTTTGTTAAACTAACTCTAAAAAAAAAAACCATTGCTCCTTCCTCTGCAAGCGTCCTTCCTAGCAAAGACTTTTCATTAAGGTGCCCCTAACCTATTCTTGAGTCATTGAAATGTAACAATACAGAGTCATTTAAATGCTAATAAGATGAAATCGAAATGCATAAATCCAATATTGTCAGAATGTTCTCCTGGATTCTGAAGGTCCTGGCACTATCAGAGCCTAAAGGGACCCTCAGAGAGCACTAGTCCAATCCTTTCACTTTCCACATGGGGAAACTGAGGTCCAGGGAAGAAAGGGGCTTGGTCAAGGTCATGCTGCAGGAGCTTGGAAAACAGGGAGGGGCTTTCAGTGGACTCTGGCCTCAGGTGGCTATGTGACCCCTAGTGTGTTGCTCACCCTCTCTGCGCCCAGAACTGGTCCTATGCCCTGCCCAGGTCCCTGTCTCATGCCCCACAGACACTATAACAGAATACCATAGATGGGGTTACTTAAACAACAGAAATTTATTTCTCACAGTTCTGAAGACTGGATAGTTCAGCTCAAGGTGCCGACCGATTGGGTTCCTAATGAGGGCCCTCTTCCTGTCTCACTATGTCCTCATATGGCCGAGAAAGATCTCTCGTGTCACTTTTTATAAGAACACCAATCCCATTCATGAGGGCTCCACCCTCATGACCTAATTACCTCCTAAAGGCCCCATCCTCCTAATACCATCACATTGGGAATTAGGGCTTCAACTTGTTAATTTGGGGTAAACACATTCACTCCATAGTAGCCTGTGTGCCTATGTTTGTTTGTTTTAGGGCAGGAGTGTGCAGTGTTGAGAACTGGCTGCAAATGAACCTCATCACAACCATCAGAGCTTCACTTCTAATAACAGGGTGGGAGGGGAATGTACAGGAGCCAGCATTGTTGGGTCTCCATAGGTCCTCATGGCAGCCTGTTAGACAGATGAGTCAACTCATTTGCAGAGAGGCCCACCGGTGAGGTTAGATGACTTCTCCAAGGTCACACCACTCATTAAATGTCTCAGCTATAGAGTGGTAGTTCAGGTGGTATTTGGGCAAGGCAGCAAGGATGTCAGAGTCTGGTGAGCTGTGGCTGAGGGGATAGCTGCCTGCTCCAGCCTCACACCCATGCCTCATTATGATGAAAGGAACCTGGAACATGGAGGGCAGGGGATGAATTTCAAAGAAAAAAGTACTACTGATTGTGATATCTTTCCTTATCTCTAGCAAACCTGTAAGATAGGCAGGGTAGGAATCACTAGTCCATTTTATAGATGAGGAAACTGAGATCCAAGGACTTCCCATGGATGGATGACCCAGGGGCTAATCTAGACATTCATTCATTCATCAAGCATTTATTGAGTGCCTTCTGGATGCCAGGTACCATAGTAGGTACAAAAGTGACATGACTACTGCCCACTGGGGAAGGGAGACAGCTAAGCAGGCCCAAGCAATAGCGTGTGAAGTGTGGTATGATGCAGGAGGCACCCAGTAGTCAGGAGCATTTACATAGCCCTGCATAGTCAGGGAAGGCTTTCAAGTAAAGGACATTACTGGGCAGAACCAGCCATTGTCAAGGCAGCGAAGGCTGGGGGAGTGGAAAGTGTTCCAGTCTAGAGGATTCAGGAAACTGATAGATTCTACACTAACTAGCAGGTCTTCGGCTCTGTCTATCTATCAGAATATCGTTTGAGAGGAATCATGTAAGTACTTCTGGGCCAATGGACTTCAAGCTCTCTAAGCAAGGAAATCCCACAGTTAGATCAAATACCAAAGTGAGCTCTGCAACTTAGAAGGAAAAACCAAGATGCCCAGAACAGGGTTGGTCTCATGCATGCACTGGTGACATGTAGGAGCAAGGGGTGATAGGGTTTGGGGACAAGCCACATCAGAAGAGTAACTACAGTGGGAAATCTCAAAGAAGGACGTTTAAGATCAATCTTCTACAGTGTTAAAATTCTGGTTTTTAATTGATTTTGATATCCCAGCATTTCATTCTTCTATACCTGCTCACACAGGTCCCTTTCTGAACCTTTTACTATGTCCCTCCTGACCTTTTACTAATAGATAATTGTATAGTTCAATTTCTTCCATGTCCATCTTTTGGCTTAAGGCCTACTTAACCTGCAGAGGGAAAAGTATTCCCTACTCATCTTCCCTGATACCCTGGGTCAGATCAGATCTTCCTTCTCTGGGTGTCCACAGCACTTGGGACTCGCCATCATGGCAAACCCATCATGTTATATAGAAATCACCCACTTAATTGTCTCTCTTCTTTACTGTCAGCTCCTGGAAGGCAGGGACCATGTCTGGATTGTTCAGTGCTTGAAACAGAGTAGATGCCCAAAATAGTTATTGGATAGATGGATGGATGGATGGATGGATGGATGGATGGATGGATGGACGGATGGACGGGTAGACAGGTAGATGGGTAGATAGATGGTTGGAGATCATTATTCATCTTAACACAATAGTCATTAAAATTACCAGTAGGCCATTATTAACTCATGCCTACTATTGTCATCACAAATATAATTACTGCTAACGCTTCTCATAGTTCATGCTGTCAGATGTAATTATGAGTGCCTCTAAGTCACACCACGGGTATCAGAGGCACAGATAGAAAACAGTGCCTAAAGTTTAGAAAGTCCTTCGTGGTTTACAATGCACTTACATTCACATATGACACTTTATTAAGTATCCTAAGAACCCCAGGAGGGAGTTTCACCAGGGAAGGCAGCAAAGTGTCCTGCTTAAGAGAATGTCTCTGGACCCAGAGAACCTGAGTTTAAATCCCACTTCCGCCGCTCACTAACTGTGTGACCTTGGACAGGTTTTATCACCTCTCTCGGCCTCAGTTTCCTCAGATGTTCTATGGGGATAATAAGACTGTCTATCTCCTAAAGCAGTTATATGGGTTGGTAATAATCGCAATAACTATTGGATGCTTATTCAGTAATTACTAGGCTCAGTTGTAAATATTTTATGTGAAATAACTAATTTAAACCTCATAACACCTACAAGGTAGATACTATTGTTCCCCCTCCCTTTTTAAAGATCATAAAACTAAAGTTAATTTGCCTCCCATTGTGCTGGGAGGTGGAGGAACCAGAATTTGGTCATAAAACTGTGGCTTCTAGAGCTCCTACTATTAACCTCCACAGCACCTGTACACGCAGGCATCCTTGGTCCCTGCCTTGTCTGTTGGTCCCAGTGTAAAGATAAGGCTTCCGACTGCAGCCTTGGGTAAAAGTGCCCTCCTGGAAGGCATGACCGTTTCCTCTGCAGCTCCAGCACCCCCCCCCTACACACACACACACACACACACACACACACACACACACCCTTAGCTAGGAAGCACCATACCCCAGAAGGAAACATCAGATTTGAACATGGTTTATAATTAGCTCCCAGTAAATTAGGAGGCAGCAAGAGGAGATTGACTATTGTCTTACATATAAGGAAACCGAGCCTCAGTAAAGCGGAGGGACTTGCCCAGGGTTCCACAGGGTTTGGGAGAACTTGGATGGGAACCCAGATTGCCCTGACTCCATCCTGTGTTCTTCACTGAACTCGGGCACAATCTACCCACCAGCCTCGGCTCTTCGAGAGAAAGGAGAGAGTGCCCCTTAGGGGAAGGGGAGCGAGCACCAGGGTGGGAGTCAGGAAACCAGACACTCAGGCCCCTCTGCTTTAACTCTTTGTGGCTCTGGACAAGGCCCTTTTCCTCTCTGAACTTCAGGTTCCTCACTGGAGAAAATGAGATTAACTCTAAAATGTCACCAGCACTGAAATTCTGTGCAAGAGGAAAGGATTGCAAAGGAGAGAGATGGGGCAAGGGAGAGGCGACAAGAGGGAGAAGCTGGGGCTGGAGTGTGGGCTCAGTCCCATCTTCCTCCCTCCATTCCCCCTCACTGTCCTGGACCTAAGATGGCCAGCTGTCTGAGACTGCTGGGTGGAGCCAGTGCCCGTGCCAGGCCCAGCCAAGCTCAACAGGGGCCCTTTGTCACCCAACGCTTGCCGGGGCCTTGGCCACTGGTGTTGGGTGTCCAAGCAGATTGGATTCTCTCCTGGCAGCCCTGCAGATGCTGCACTCCTGCAAGGGTGGCCAGGCAGGCAGAGAGAAGCCAGTGTTCCCTCCTTTTCCTGGGCTCCCAGAGGAACGTGGAGGCCACTATCTATGGTGCTGGACTGTGAGAGCCCCCAGGTGAGGTCTCCCTGGACCCCAGCTCATGCTTTGGGCCAAGCTGTGGGCTCAGTGATGTCCTGGTGATTTTGCATGAACTGGCTCCTCTGGCCCAGCTGAGAGCTTTAATTAATGTGATTGGGGGCTTAGGGTGGAAGTGGGTGGCTTTCTCCCATCCCCATGCCTGTAAGACCCAAGTGGAGAAGACAGTGTATATCAGCAGGTATAGGTGGCATGGACAGGGGTGACATCTATAGGTGGGGAGTATGCCCCAAATTGTGTGGACATAGGATGTGTGTAAACACGTTGGCATAGTGATAGAAATAGGGGCCTGCATGTGTACAGAGGGGCTGTGAACACAGGCGTTTTTGAGGGAAGGAGGTTGGGATGTTAGATGTATCCCAAGAGTGTTACTGCATGTAACACTGTGTGTGGCAGAGAGGGGGGTGTTTACCTGCATGTGTAGGAAGTGGGGCTTGTGAATTGTGTGTGTATGGCAGTGGGTGGGCCCTAAAAGTAGGTGGATTGGGTGTTGCAGGGCACCCTGAACCTGTGGGTCTGAAGGTGTGAGTGCACAAGGGTGTGTGTTGTGAAGTCAGCGTGTTACATAGCACAGTGGACAATTAGAGAATTGGGTATTTTATGCCTTGGGGGTGGTATATTGTGGGGTCTCCAGGAGAGTACCGGTATGTTAGGATTTACAGTGTGTGCTGGTGTGTTATGGGGTGTCATACAAAACACCCACATTAGGGTGCCTGGGTGTTATTTTGGGTGGGCACACATACACACATACACTGGGCCTTTCTGAGCACCCATCCCATAATGCCTCCAGTTCCTGATTCTTGTCACCACTCTGTGCTTGCCTCCACAGGAGCCACCGTCCCTGACCATGTAGATGCCAGCTCCGGGAAGCAGCATGGGCCCCACTGAATGGAGACTACTGAGTCTAGAGCCCTGAGCCCCTCCAGCCCCTGGACTTCACCCTGGACCCAGAGGCACCCCTTGGAGTTCACTACTGCTGCTGTCAGCCCACCTCGACTGCGCCCTCCCCCTGGGACCCGGAGTCGGCCACCAGGAGCCACAGCCATCCAGTGAGGTTGTGCTGAGGACAGCCACACAGAGCCATCACCCAGTAGCCTCTGGTCCAGTGCTGACCCTCGGGCCCACCCTGAGCAGGGACTGTGGCAAACATGGGTGACATGACCAACAGCGACTTTTACTCCAAAAACCAAAGAAATGAGTCAACCCATGGGGGCGAGTTTGGGTGCACGTTGGAGGAGCTCCGCTCCCTCATGGAGCTGCGGAGCACTGAGGCTGTGGTCAAGATCAAGGAAACTTACGGGGACACCGAAGCCATCTGCCGGCGCCTCAAAACCTCACCTATCGAAGGTAGGTGTGGGGGACTCAGATCCAGGGCTGTCGCCTTGGTGACTGCCATTTGTGTTGGCTCCAGGAGCAATATGGATAATATTTAACCACAGGGATGTCTTAGACAGGGGCTGATATGCCAGTATGGCCATTCTGGTGTATTCTAGCTGAGGGTCAGCCCCTTTGGATAGGCCAGAGGATGGGGCTTCCATTTTCTCCCCATTGTGGGTTGGGGTCTGACCCAAGACACCTACAGAGAGAACCACAGGAGCAGGGGCTATGTTCTGGAAACCAGATGCCAAAATTGAACAGAATGTGCAACTCACATCCACTTCAGGAGTGGGCTCATCAGCCTGGAAATCTGGGAGGCACCCAGTCTCCAAGGCGGGGCCAGAAGGGATGCTGGTGGGGCCAGAAGAGAAGCCATGCCTTGCTTGTCTTCATCAAAGCTCAGGCGGGGCTCCTGCTTCCCCCTCCCCCATCTACAGTGTTTGGATTCCAGGATTCAGCCACCCAGCCCATGGCCTCCCTTTCCCAGGCCCCAAAAATCCCCTGTCTGGGCTCCAGCATGGAACCACAGCATTGCTGCAATGCAGCCAATTCCAGCTCCCCAACCCCTGCCTCTGGGCTGGGTCCTCTCCGACTGTTCCAAATCCAGGCTCTGACTTGGGGACTCCTAGGTCTCCGGGCAGCCATAGGCCTAGGAACTGCTGGACAGACAAGGCAGGCAGGAAGATGGGCCATCCCGGGAAGGGTGACAGGTGCCATGTATGTCTTGCCCTTGACATGGGTGTGGAACTTTCTTGCAACCGCCAAAATAAGTAGGCCTGCAACTCCAGAGAAAAGATTTCAACCTCCTGGGGGCTTCTCTGGAGGGGGCCAAAACCCAGCCGTCTACCGTGAGACGGAGAGGAGAGAAACCAGTCCAGCTCAGGCATCAGAACTCAGTTTGAGTCTCCATCCCCACATGAAGGAAAAGAGTTCCCCACATGAGCCCCAAAGGCATGGTGTGAGGCTCTTCTCAGGGAATCCCCAATCCTATAACTTTGTGCAAAGAGGCTGCATCAAGCCTCAGTTTCTTTCTCTGGAAAATGGGGCCAGCACCTACTTCACAGTGCTCAGTGGAGGCCTGAGAAGGCAGTAGGTGCTCAACAATTGACAGCCATATTATTCTAAGGAGAGTGGATGACAATTCCTCCCCCAGATATAGACCACCACCTGGGAGGCAGACAGCCTCTGAATCCTTATCCCCATGTGACAGAGAACAAATCTGAGGCCAGAGATCCCTCTCATTCCATCTCCTAACTCCAGTCCCCATGCCTTGTGCATGGCTGGGCACTAACCCTGAATGCATTTCCTATAGAGCAGCAGTTCTCAACCTGTGGGTCACAACCCCTTTGGGGGTTGAACGACCCTTTCACCGGGGTCGCCTAAGACCATTGGAAAACACATTTATAATTACATATTGTTTTTGTGATTAATCACTATGCTTTAATTATGTTCAATTTGTAACAATGAAATTGGGGGTCACCACAACATGAGGAACTGTATTAAAGGGTCATAGCATTAGGAAGGTTGAGAACCACTGCTATAGAGGTTGCTTATGGACCTAGATGCTCCGCTGGGACCTGCCAGTCTGTGGTTGCCTGTGCCTGTACCCCACTGCACCCAGTAGCTTGGGGCATCTGAGTCTCTCTTCTTCTGGGGCCCTTTTGAGTCAGGAGGAAGAGCTAAGCCTGGTCCTTCTTCCAAGATTGTCTGCTGTCTCTGATGTTGTGCCTATGGGCTGAGCCCAGGCTGAAGTTTAGAAACACCTTTGTATTCTTGGTGTCTGATTGTTTGGGCAGGGAGGGTTTGAATAGAGGAAACATCCTCTCTTCACTGTGTGCTTCTAGCTCAGGTCTTGAGAATGACCACATGTGGCCCTGCAATGGGAGCGGTCTCTGTGTTGGGGCTCCTGAACCCCAGCCTTGTACAGACACTAGTCTGTGACAGATTGGCCCTGCGTACCTCCTAAGAGGCAGGGCTGCCCAAGTGGTCTTTGCCTTGTGAATAGGACCAGGAGATTCTCTTGAGTCAGGAATTTTTAAGTGTCTCTGGGCTCCAGGCCTGGATGGAAGCTGTGGCCCTTCTCTCCAGAAAAGCAGCCAACTGCATGCAACAGATGTGGCTCATACCATCAGGCCTTCACAGAGCGCCACGAAGAATTCCGTCCTCCCCTCCCACTTGACAGGCTCTCACACCCTGGGACATTGAGTGGCCCATCACCAAGCTCCAGCACTGTGTGGGGCCAATTCCAGTTGGCTCATTGTGTCCTGCGCCTGAGGGCAGGAATCTGTCCTGCTCCTCTCTGTACATTCAACACCTAGTCTGGTGCCTGGCACAGAGGAGAGTAAATAACTGCCCATAAAACCCTGAGACATGGCCATTGAGTCCCTAGCCCACAGGGAGCAAGCAGTTCAATTTCAGCAACCAAAACAGCAAGTAACCCAGACCAAGTGCAGCACAGGCCCCGGAACTCATAGGAGAGATGAGGTAGGTGGGCAGTGAAGGTCAGAGCAGGCTTCCGGGAGAAGGAGATGTTGGGCTCTGGAGGAAAGAGGAGAGAATAAAGCATGGAATAAAGCAGCATCTCTTAGAATTCCATAGAATATCAATGTGTTACAAGAGTTAGGCATTCCATGAAAAGTAAAGGGGACTCAGTTTTCTCATCTATAAAATGGAAAGAATAGTGACAGCTCTGACTAGTGCTCTGCCACCTGCCAGCTGTGTGTCTGCCTTTACACCTTTTGTCTGACCTCTCTAAGCTTTGGTTTCCTCATTTTTCACGAGGACCAAATGAGATCTCTGATGGAAAAGGTCTCAGAGGAGGAGGAAAGCCTGTGGTAGGGTTAACCAGAGCCCTGATGCATTGGTCCCTAGAAGGATCTCCCAGGGTGCAGGTGGCGCTAAAAGAGGCTTGGGGAGGGGCAGAAGAGCATAATACCACAGACCCTAGATTTGGATGCCCTGGGTTCAAATCTCAGTCCTGCCATTTACCTGCTGTGTGACTGTGGACTAGTTACTTGACCTCTCTATGCCTCAGTTTCCTCATTATCTCCTGTAAAATGGGGAAATTGATAGTCGTTACCTCACAGGGTTGTGGTGAGGACAAAGCGGAACAGCTTGGAACAGCACTTGGCACATAGGCAGACTAAACACCTCAATTTCCCCATCAGTAAAATGGGTTGTAAACATTTTTATTCAATGAGATCAGGCCAAGTGCCCAGTATCTAAGTGCTTAATAAATGTCAGCTTTTATTGGACTTCATTGATTATTACTACTCTGGAAGAAGCAGTCACATTCTCCAGAAAGGGTGGAATCTGACTCTTCTGGAACACTGGTCAGTGTCCCCACATGGTGCCTCACTTTGTAGTAGGCTATTCTGCATCCTTATTACACATGTGCCTGAAAGCAGGAGTTGTTATCCCATTTTACAGATGAGGAGCATGAGGGTTTGAGGTCATCACCACAGTTCACATCAAAGCAGACTTTGAACACAGCTCTGATGGCGCCCAGGTGTGCCATCAGCCCCAAGCCAGGCATGTGCACCTGGGCACAGTCCTCTAGGTGCTCTCTGTCTGATGAGGGCCTGAGTAGGGTGGGCCACCAGGGAACTTTTTATTCTCTCATGTTTAGCATTTGTCCTGCCCTGTGTGCCCTCTTCTGATTTACAGAAGTGCTTCGCCTCCAGCCCCAGCCCCTAACTTAGAGCCATGTGGTGTGGATCTGTGCCAGCTCCACACAGGGACTCAGGTTGGCCATTCCTGACAGCCCTGCCCCAGTCTGCCCCCAATGAGCAAGCCCTGGCCTCCGAGTCACACTATAGGAAACTGCTCCAGGCCATGCATAAATTAGCCTTCCCATTCATCCAGCTAACTTTAAGCAAAAAGATCTCTACAAGTGATAGAGAGGGTTTAAAGTCTTGGAAATCTATTCCCACCCAGGGCACCGCCTGCTGCCAGCACAGACAAGAGGCTCAGCTCCCACAGCCAGGCAGTGTTGGATTTTCTACCAAAAGGCCCAACTCTGGGGACAACTGTTGTGTAAACCTCGTCCCTGTGAGCTCAAGTCAGGGGTGGTCTCTGCCCCTGGCTTGAGCTTCATTTATTTCCTTTTCCTCTACTAGTTCTGTTCTATTCTGGTAATGCCTTTTCCTCTTCCCTCCACTGCCCCCTTTCCTTCCACACCCTTTCACTCTGGGACATAGGGCCCCAGAGACCCAGGTTCAAATCTTGGCTGGCTTACTCTTACAGGACACTGGGAGAATTTAATGTAACCTCTCTGAGCCTTAGTTGCCTTATCTGTGAAATGGGGATACTAACACTACCTACCTTTCAAATGTTGTCCACATGAAAGGCTTAGTGCAGTCTATGGTAGACCCCAGACACTTACAAAATGGTGATATCAGTGTTATCATTATGCCTAATATTTCTTTTTGAAAACAATATGCATGAGCCCCATCCTTGTGAAAGAATTAGGCAATTAATAAGACAGTGCCCAACGAAGAGTTAATGTGCTGTTAGAGGAGGCTTCCCAGAGGAGGCAGACTCATGATGAGTCTGGAAAGATGAGTAGTGGATGTTGGGGTGGCTTGTGAGATCCTGGAAGCAGGAGCTGTTTGTCATTCTCCACTGTGTCCCCAGTATGATGCCTGGAGGCTCAGAATTATTCACAGAGGAAGGAAGAGAGGGAAAAAGAAGAGATGAGGAATGCCCTGGTGCCCCTCCCTATGTAGGCTAGAAGGCTGCAACCTGGGGACAGGACACAGGACACCCTATGTCACCGATGGAACAGTTGGCTTCAGGTCCCCAAACCTAGAGTGGCACTTCCCTAAGCTGCTCCACACACACAGCTCACGTCCTTCACTTCCTGTCACCCACACCTCAGGCTGTCGGAGGGGCAGCTCAAACAAGTCCCATTGGGCACTCCCTATATTGCATGTTTTGCAGTGTGGGAGAAAGGGGGACAAAGAAGATGGGGCAGCAGCAGGTGGGGTGGGAACTGGATACTTCAGAGTGTTGTGAAACGGAACCTCCGGTTAATTTTGTATGAATCCTACAGCCTGCCCAAGTGGAGAAGAGAGAGGGGCTGGGGGAGGATAGGAGGGCAGATCATGGGGGCTGGTGCCTCGTGATGCATAAATACGATGTTAGTGGAGAATTCCCCTCCAACCTGGCAGGGCTCAGGTCATCCACAGAGCTGCCGCCACCAACTGGGCATGGGAGAGTGTGGAAGCAGCAGGTGGGGGTCTTCTGTTTGTCATTGTGATGCCATTGTCTATTTCCCCAAGGATCACTGGGCCCTGACAGGTTGGCAGGGAAACTGAGGCAGCCACAGATTCAGTTGGGTGCCAGATAGGGTGAAGCTGGGGACTGCTCAGATACAAGGTCCACATAGGGAGTTCACTGCCTGGCCATAGATAATGAGAACAGCTACCTGGGTCTTCATTTAAGGCCCAGGACTCTGTCAGGTGCAAGGCCTGGAGGAGAAAAACATATCAAAGTATTTAAGAGACTGAGAAAACTAGCCACCTTTGCAAGTACATGTATGGGTGGGGAGGGGAAAGCCTGAAGATTGTTGTGGGGGGGGGGGTCCCAGCCTCATCTGTCACCACAGACAAGATACTTAGGTTCTCATGACCTCACTTTTCTTATTTGTAAAATGGGGATTGTGCCACTTCACTCTTTGCCATTCGGAGATAGTGAGTTGAAAGTGCTTTGAAAGTTTTCCACAAAAGAATTATCATCTTCCCATATTTATTGAGTATTTCTGTCTATTAGGATTCTGGTTGATAAAAACCCATCTCAAATTGACTTATGCAAAAAAGATATTTTCTGGCTTGTGCAACCAAAAAGTCCAGGGGCTGTTTGGCCTCAGGTGTGGCTGGATCCAGGGTCTCCGATACTGCAGGAGGACTGTGTCCATCCCTCTCCTAGTATCTTTCTTTTCCACTGTCCTCAGGCAGGCCCTCACCCTTTGAGGGCCCCAGCATCTTCAGGCTAACACCTTCCCATCTCAGCCACTCCAGTGCCAACAGGCACCTCTTTCTCAGGGCCTCCCCTTAACTACCAGAACAGACTCTCACTGGCACAAGCAGGAGTCACATGGCCAATCTTGAACCAATCTATGTGGCTGGAGGATGGAATAGGCTAATAGGTCAGACCTGGGTCACATGCTTGCTACAGAGGGGCCAGCCCACCCAGACTACATGGAGACTGGAGGAGAGGGGAATGGAGGCAAAACACACATGCTTATGGGCCTACTGTGTAGAAGGCTCCTACTGTGTGCTGAGGAGTGTATGGAGGAAGAGCAGGCATGTTCTGTGCTCTTGAGGGGTGCTCAGCCTGATGGCGAGAAAGGATAGAATTAAGAAGGCAGTTGAGGAGTGAAGGCAGGATTCAGAACACCAAATATGGAGTGATAATAGCCAAATAACAACACTGTTAATTATTACACCAGGGTAATAGATATAAGCTGGGTCTGTCCAGGCAAAGTAGCTCTACAACTAGTGTTCCAGCAGTGAAGTGGCCCACTCATGTCATAGTCAAATTCTGGCTCCACTTCTTATCCAGCTGTGGAGCATTGGGCCCGTTCTTTAACCTCTCTGTGCTTCAGTTTCCTTATCTGTGACATTGAATAATAACAGTGCCTCTTTCATAGGGTTGTCGTGAGGGTCAAAGTCATATGTGTAAAGCACTTAGTGCCTGGCACATGGCAGGTGCTATATCAGGATCAGCTGTTTTATTATTCTACTAGAGGCCCAGTGCATGAAATCCGTGCATGGGTAGGGTCCCTAGGCCTGGCCAGCAATTAGGGCTGATCTGCGGGGCCGATCTATCTATTAGGATTCTGGTTGATAAAAAACCATCTCAAATTGAGTTATGCAAAAAAGATATTTTCTGGCTTGTGCAACCAAAAAGTCCAGGGGCTGTTTGGCCTCAGGTGTGGCTGGATCCAGGGTCTCCGATACTGCAGGAGGACTGTGTCCATCCCTCTCCTAGTATCTTTCTTTTCCACTGTCCTCAGGCAGGCCCTCACCCTTTGAGGGCCCCAGCATCTTCAGGCTAACACCTTCCCATCTCAGCCACTCCAGTGCCAATGGGCGTCTCTTTCTCAGGGCCGCTCCTTAACTACCAGATAGATAGATAGATTGGTGGGGCGATTGGGGGCCCCCGCTGGCACCACCTTGACTGACCTGGGGTCTGTGGGCTGGGGGGGCAGCTCCTGCATTGAGCATCTGCCCCCTCGTGGTCAGTGTGTGTCATAGTGACTGGTCGTTCTGCCGTTCGATCGATTTGCATATTAGGCTTTTATTATATAGGATACCAGGAACTCTCTGTGTGACTATAAGGGACAAGTTGGGTTTAAATTAGTGGAGCTAAGAAAGGTAGCTTATCTGAGCAGATCAATGGGCTTGAGCAACACATGTGAATCTATGATTTTTTTTTAAATGTCAGCACCATATTTGATTTGCAGTACTTATACACCCCACCCCACCACCGCCGCCAGGGGGAAAAAATCCTTTAAAAGCACAGCTTTCTATGAAAGTCTGATGAATCATATGTGGATACTTTCCAGAATGCTACTCACACATCTTTCTGAATCATCAATAAAATAAACCCACCTGTTGATTAATATGGCTATCCACTGTCCCAGGGTGGGGGCAGGAGAGTGTGTGCTAGGCAAACAGTTCTGCAGGCCTGGGCGTGGTTGGCAGTGCAGAACAGTTAGGGAAAGAGGCCGACCTGTCACTGACTGAGTGCTTCTAAGTGGATGTCAGCAGGACTAGAGGACCTCCTGTCCCAAGGAAGGCATGCTGGCCAGGTAGGTGCTTTGCACAGTCAGGTACCTACAGGGGGAATAGAGGATATGGGCAGTGAGGGGAGCCTCTCACCAGGCAGACTGACCATGCAAAAAGCCTGAGTCCAAAAGCCACCCAGCGGCTATAATTTACTGTGTGCAAACTTATCAGGGTCAGACTCTCTCTCTCTCTCTCATGTAGTTCCCACAGCAGCCCCTTGAGCAGGAAACAAATGCTTGGAGAGGAAGCCATCTCCATGGAGGCATCTTTGCTTTGCAGAATGAATATGCACTAAATGCGAAGTGCCTAGTGCATGCTCAAAAAAGAGAAGGAATGAGAAGAGCATTAACTCGGAGTCCCAGCTCCAGCACTGAGACCCTTGAGCAAGTCACTCCATCCCTCTGAGCCTGACTTCCCCATCTGTAAATGGCATCATAATAACGCCCACCTTCCAGAACCAGAAGATACAGGTGTTCAGAGAATATCCCATTGCCTCCCCTGCTTCTATCATGCCAAGTGGAGATGTAGTCTGACACATATTCATTTGTTAAACAGATATGTGTGTTATACTATGTGCAGGCTTGGGCCACATTGCTCTTCTGGGAAGAGACTTCTGGGAAGAAGTGTTCCAAACACTTCTCAAGAGCGATTTGTGTGTGGTGTGGCTATACATGAGACAGATGGGAGGCTGGGACAGGGACAGCCTTCCAGGACATTCCCTTTCCATCCAAGGGGCAGAGATAGAGGTCAGACAGGAGACAACCCCAGGGGCACAGAGGCAGGCAGGATCCAGTAGGAAAGATGGCAGCCAGGGGCAGGGGGCAGGGAGGAGCCCTTCCTGACTGCCTTCCTTTCCAGAGCTCCCTAAAGATTCCCAGGCAAGGGGGTGCAGAGTTGGGTTGTAGGTCACCCCTTTCCTGAAGACTATCCCCTTCTAGCTGCAATCCAGGCTACTAGCTGTGATATCAGAGACGTATCACCTCATTGAATCTTCACCAACCCCTTTGAAGCAGGAACTGTTCGTGTCCCCAGTTTATGGATGGGGAAATCGAGGCTCAGGGCACCACTACTAACAAGAGGCCCAGTCAGGATTGGTACCCAGACAGGCTGGGTCTCGAATGTGCACACATCCTCTTTAATCTACTGCCTCCTGTTCCCAAAGTAACTCTACAACAAGAGGGCGTGTGCTGAAGGTTAAGGAAGGGTCAGCCCTGCCTGGTTGGCGAGGCTTCCAAGGACAGGGAGGAGCTGAACATGCAGAGCCAGGGAGGAGAGCACATTCTTAGTGAGGGCGACAGCCTGAGCGAAGGCCCTGAGGAGAGAACCGAAATGTGCACGGGGAGACGTGAGGAATTCATTGTGCTGGAGCTTCGGATATATCGCAAAGGGCAGAGGACTCCAGCCCACAGACGATGGATTGGCTTCTGTAGACTCTAGGTTTTAGTTGGTTTGTTCATGCAGTTTGTGCAGACTGTCAGCTTGGATAACAGTGTTTAGGTTTTTCTGTGCCATCCATGTGCGCGTGGAATGAGCTGTGAGCTCTATGAGGGTAAGGCCCTGAGTATAGTTCCTCTCCAGGGGCCAGGTGAGCCAAAGAACTCACCGAGTGCAGGGAAACTGAAGGTTTGAAGAGCTGATTCTCATACTGGGTTCCTTGGGGTTTCACAGAGGTGCCTTAGGGGACAGGGTGGTGCTGAGTGACCTTTCCTCCCCACCATGTACCAAAGAGGCTCCTTTTTTTTCATCTGTTTTGCATGGTAGGGCATCTGGTAAAATGTTTTAAAGGGGGCAGGGGGTGTTTTTGTTTTCAAAAGAAAAGAAAAAAAATTTTAAAACTTCTTGTATAGGAAAAAGGAGGTAAATTAGAGTGTCTAAAGCCTGGGTTGGGGCCCAGGTAACTTAAGTTCCCAGTGCCTCAGTTTTTATATCTGTAAAATAGAGCAGGTAATATCCAGTTCCCAGGACCCATACTGATCTGTTGGTTAAATGAGAAAACACACACAGAGTACCTGGTCCCCAGGGGGCCCTCGGGGAAGGTTCACCTTGCACCACCCGACCCTAGCCATGGTCTGGCCTCGTGTGCTCCAACCACCGGTGTTAGACGACACGCTGAGCTGGGAAGACTAAAGAGGAGACCAGCCTGACTTTGGCCCTTATTAGCCAAGACTCTCCCCAAGCCCCACGTTAAAAAAGAGGGTGGGTCTGGCAGTCTCTGCGGCTATTCCAGGCTCAGACATTCTAGAATTGTGGACTGGCTGCCGCAGTGCCCCCAGGAGTGCCGACATCAGACTGGCCAAAGGAAGGCTAGCTCACAGCCGGGCCCCAGATTCCTCTTCCCTTGAAAGACTGACTTCAAATCCTTTGGGTATGGCCAAGGCCCCACCACAGTCCAGGCAGGGGCAGTGCCCTTGGCCTCTCACCCCAAACCCAGGCCCAGCAAACTTTTCCTCCCAGGTGGCTTTGGAGCCCTACCCACACTGGCTTTCAAAGGCCCGTGTGTGTTCCCTGGCCGGGGCCTCTGGGACTCTGATTACTTTGCACCCCTGAGTTTCCATTTTCTTATCTGTCAAGTGGGCTGAGGGGTGAGAGGTGTTGCTCAGTAATGCAGGCTGGACTGTCTCTAGCGTTAGGCAACCTCGAATGTTCACCCAGCCTGGGTCCCACAGAAGTCAAGAGCGCTGGAGCAGCCTCTCCCTCCAGGCCTGCCTGTCACACGAGAGGCCCTGACAGAGCAGGTAACTTATTCATGCAGGCCCCCCTCACCCCACGACGATTATCTTACTCCTCCTGGCACAATCCAAGCCCCTGCTGTGGTTTCAGACCTGCAGTTATTTATAGTCAGTGGAAATTAGCACCTCTGCAGATGGTTCCCTTGTACCCACCTGGCAGCGTCAGCCTCCACCCCAAAGGGAGGCCCCCTGGAAATTTCCGTGGTCCTAGCAAATGATCCCAGGGACCATTTCTAAACAGAGAAGATTCGGCTCTTTCTGTGGGATAGCTCTGGACAAGTTGCCATGGAGCTGAGAGGTAGAAGCAAGCTCTTCCAGCTCTATGAAAAGGAAGGGCTGCATGGAAGAGTTGGCATTGAGCAAGACGTTGAGAGATAGGCAGGGTTTGCAGTGGGGAAAGGCACTCCAGGTAGAGGGAAAAGTATGGACAAAGGCACAGAGGCAAAGAAGGGTATGTAAAAGGAAGAGCCAATCATTTGGTCAGGGCAGGGAGCAACCAGAAGTAGTGATGATAATTAAGAGTAACTGAGCATTATAGATGTTCCAGATACCATTCTGAGAGCTTTACATACACATACCTCATTGAATCCTCCCAACCACCTCATGGAGTGGGCACTGGTATTATCCTCATTTTTACACATAGAGAAATTGAGGCACAGAGAAGTTAAATAACTTGCCCATGGTCACACAGCTAATGAAGAGAGGAACTGGGATTCAAACCCTGGCAGGCGACTCCAGAGTCTGTACTATGACTCTAAATGTTAAGTCAAAAAGTTTGGGCTTAAATTAAGAAGCAAAAGGGAGCCCCAAATGTTCTTGAGCAGAGAAGTAGTGTGACTAAGACAATGGGTCTGGCAGTAATGAGTTTGGTTTGGAATGGGGAGATAAAGCCAGTAGGGAGGGAGGGACAGACATCTGAAAGAGGGGTGACAGGGTTGGACCTGGCCAGGGAAGTGGTGATAGAAAGGAGAAAGCTTCAAGCAGCAGAACTCAGCCTGTAATAGGTGACAGAGAGAGGGGTGTCAACGCAGACTCACTTTCAAGATAGCACTAGCTGGAACCCTAGAGAGACGGTGCGTCTGGAGGTGGAACATCCAGATGACAGAGATATCTATAGAGAAGTCTTGTCTCTACTAACAAGTAGGAATGAATTCACCTGGGGGTTCATCAAGCACAGGTCCTCAGGGAGCATCAGCTACTAAGGGAGCAGGCATCAGGCAAAGTAGAAGTCAGAGAACAGAAGGAGAGGGTTGGCTGCAGGTAGGGTATGATCAGGGTGTCTGACACTGGATGAGCAGCCACTTCGACATAGGGGTTGCAGGAGAATTGAAGGAAGGCAATGAAGGAGTAACAGCCTCAAGGACAGACTGCTAGATGAACTCTTGGAAAGATGTCTGCTGGACAAAAGAGCAGAATACAGCATTCCCTGGGGCTGCCCTGCCAAACACACACCAGCTCAGTCCAGGCAGGGCAGATGGGACAGGAGCCTGGGGGACTCATGGACCCATGGGACCACAGGTCTAGAATGGCTCTCAGGGACGGTTTCATCCAACAATCCCAGGGTGCACATGAGACTCTGAGGCCCAGGAGGGAAGGGACTTAACCAAGTGCACAGTGAATGAAGACCCAACCCAGGGCTGGGGCCGCAGAATTGCCCCTGCACTTGGTAAAGGGGCAGATGTCCCTCCTCCCTATTCCCATTGCAGCCTCCCCACCTCCCCACAGACCCTCAGCTCTCTCATCTATCCCCGCCCTCCCACGGTGTAGTTTCCAGGGGCCACCATAATAAAGGACGGCAAACTGAGTGGCTTAAAGAACAGAAACGCATTGCCTCGATGTTCTGGAGGCTGGAAGTCTGAGATCAAGGTGTTGGTGTGGGGGGCTGGGGGCAGGGGGGGCGGGACGGACACAATTCAACCCAGAACATTCTAACTTGAGACAGTTACTTCTGTACTTGCAGCCACAGTTTCTCTCCTATAAAGTGGGGACATGATGGGAACAGATGAGGACTGTGGTGAGAGCAAATGAGCTCACTTCTGTATGGACCTATGTCTCCAAGAGCCCATCACGCAGTGCAGCCTAACCATTAAGCAGCAGGCGCCCTGGGTCTGAATCCCAGCAAATGACTTCACCTCTCAGAACCAGTTTACTCATCTGTGAAGTAGTGCTGATTCCTGGGCCGTTGTGAGGAATAAATGAGCTGGTACAAGTAAGCACGCACAGCACAGTGCTGGAAGTGCACAACGAGTGGAGACTGCCATCATTATTATGCAGTGGAAACTAGCATCAGTGACATTGTACATTGAGGCACAATGTACCCGAAGTCACTTGCCAACAGGTTGCCATCATTCTATCATTATCATCATCATCATGAACATATGATAGTTGTAGGAAGCTGAGGCCCAGAGAGTGGAAGATCTTATCCAAGCTTGCACAGCCATCTGGCACAAAACCAAATGAGAATCTTTTTTAACCACATCCTTATGTGATATATTTTTTAAGTAATTCCTAAATGCCCAACATTAGCCCTTTCAGCTGTTCCATGGAACATTACAGAAAGTAGATGTTACAGAGAACATAAAGCAACGTGGGTGAGGCTCATGAAATAATGTGGCATGAACAAAGCAGGGCTTGGCATGGTATATGGCAAGAACTCCATAAAAACAAACACAAGGAGAAAAGACTTAAAGGATACATCAGGCTGTTCCTGTGTTGGGGTTGTGGGATGAGATTAGGGGCGATGGTTTTTCAGCTTCTCTTTCTGCACCGGTGAGTAGGTGGGCCAGCGAAGGCATGCTGGTTATAAGCAAAAGAAGCTGTCTTCGTGGGCAGAATGGGGTGTTCTCCCCAAGTTGGAGCAAAGGCTGAAAACCCTAGTTGTGTTTTCCTGAGTGAAACTGGGACATGCAGGGATCTGTGGCAGGACTGGCAGAACAGATGCCCTTTGGGGAATGTGGGGCGGGGGGAAATCCGCTCCCACTGTTTTGGGCCCTGTGTCACTCAGGATTCCAGGCGGTGCTGTGCTAGTACATGCACATCTCCTAGCTCTCTGGGTCAGGAGGGAATCCTCCTTTGCGGAGTGTGCTGATTTTGTAGTGTAAATGCTCCCACCATGTCACCAACACGATGGCATTAATGCAGAGTTGGGAAGAGATGTGCAGTAGCCCACCATTATATAGTATTTCTACCATGCAGATTCCCAAGAGTAGAGCCTATGTGGCCAGTGTGGCTCAGTGATTGAGTATCAACCTATGAACCAGGAGGTCACGGTTCAATTCTTGGTCAAAGCACATGCCCAGGTTTCGAGATCAATCCCCAGTACGGGGCGTGCAGGAGGCAGCCAATCAATGATTCCCTCTCATCATTGATGTCTCTATCTCTCTCTCTCCCTTCCTCTCTGAAGTCAATAAAAATATATTTAAAATAAATTAAATAAAAGAATCCAGAGCTTAATCCTGAGAACAGCAAGTCAAAGGACCCAGCTAGGAGAGGTACAGGGACTCAGAGCAGCCACAGCCAGCCCACACCCCAACCCCACCTCAGCCCCCCACCTTCTCCAGGGAGGAAAGTAAATAAACTAAATCTCTTGTCACAGTGCCTGAGAGCCCACCCTTAGAAATTCTCCCAAGAGGACACAGACACCCCTAGTTGAAGAATATCCTAGGACAGTCTTCTCAAGTACCCCTAAGGGTAGATGAAAGTGAATGGGGACGCTCAGGGATTGGGAGTGACCCGGATACGAGGGAAATACCCCTGAAGGCTTAAGTAGAATCCCACAACCATAGGCAGAGTGGGCGTCCTAAGCCCAGTGAATCCATGATTTGCTAGGAAGCCCCATTGACCCTCAGGAAGATGCTAGGTCTCTCCTGTGACCACACGTCTCTAGCTCGTTGACCAAGGTGAAGAAGCAGCCTCCCCCCCGAGAACCCGAGTGTCTCCAGCTCCCTCTTATTGGGGATCATCTGGTGGCCAGCAGAGGGCTTGGCCTAGGGCCGTGGTCGGCAAACTGCGGCTCGCGAGCCACATGCGGCTCTTTGGCACCTTGAGTGTGGCTCTTCCTAAGCCTTAGGAGTACCCTAATTAAGTTAATAACAATGTACCTACCTATATAGTTTAAGTTTAAAATATTTGGCTCTCAAAAGAAATTTCAATCGTTGTACTGTTGATATTTGGCTCTGTTGACTAATGAGTTTGCCGACCACTGGGCTACGACAAGCCAGGTGATCTGATTCAGAAAGGAGCCCGAGGAGAGGTGCTGCCCTGTCCTCCAATAATAGCTGAGGTGGCGACTACCTTGTACAGAGCAGCAAACCAAGATGACACTATTATCCATCCCTATTTTGAGGAAACAGAGTTGACTAACTTGCCCAAGTCACACAGCTGTTGGAGTAAAACCTGGTCCTGGATGAGGCCATACCTCCTGCATTTAACCATGTGTCAAGAGGGGAGGAAGAGGTGTCCCAGGACTCCGTGTTCCCCACAGAGTGGTGCTTGGACTCTGGCCCAGAGGCCTGGGAATTTTCAGTTGCTCCAAACACCCTGGAGCACAGGCCCAAATATGAGAAAGAGGGGCGGGGTTGGGGTTAGGCAGACACCTGATCTGTTAATGGGGTAGCCGAGAACTTGATTCTGATTTCCGGGTCTCACGCACTGCCTCCTTGTGCCCAGCAACATCCTCAAGGGCCCCTGGGCCTGGGCCTCATGGACTACAAAAGATGACTTCAGGGATAAATGGTGATAGGAGAGTTGATTTGGGGTGGTGAACACACAATACAATATACAGATGATGTATTATAGAATTGTATACCTGAAACCTATATAATTGTATTAACCAGTGTCACCCCAATAAATTCAGTGGGGGGAAAAGGAAAAAAGGGTGAGTCCGGAATCCCAGACCCAGGGGGTGTAGGCTGTCAGCCCTGGAACCATTTGGCAGGGCCTGGACATGGAATACTGACTGAGGGTCCAATGCTGGCTCTTCTACTCACTTGCTGTGTGATCTCAGGTAGATTACTTGCCCTCTCTGAGCTTCAGTTTTCACATCTGAAAAGTAGGTTTAGATATGCCTGCCTACAGGGTTAAGAAAATTAAATGATAACAATGGATGTACAAGCCCCTCCACTTTTCATCCCCTGCCCCTCCAAATTCTTCTCCCCACAGTGACCAGAGTAAACTTAATTATGAGTCCACTTATGCCACCCCTTGCTCAAAACCTAATGGCTCCCACTGCTCTTAGAATGACATCTAAACTTCTCACTGTGGCCTGCAGACCTGGCATGATCCAGCCACCACCCTGTTGCAGGGTCTTCAAGAACAGGCTGCCAGGCCCATAGGAGAGCTAAGTCTCAGAGCTTCCTTTAAAACTATAGAGCTGGACCCTGCATTAATATCACTTGGGATTCCAGAATAAATTAAAGATTGTAATTGAAAATCAATGATAATAATTATAATGTTGAAACTATAGATGCCTTGCTCCTTACTACCCTCCACAAAATTTTTACACATTCTTTGGTGGGGTATGATGCCCCACCCCCTGGCTAAGAGTTATTTCATTCATTTTTTCATTTATACATCCTTTAAAGAAGTGTTTATTGAGCGCCTATTTAATACTAGATACCGTCCTAGGTGCTGGGAATAAAGCAGTGAACAAAGATCCCTTCCCTCACAAAGCTTACAGAAACAAGTAAGTGAACAAGAAGATATCAGATGGACAAGGGCTTTAGGAGTAACTAGGGGGAGGGACAGTTTAGATGGGCAGTCAAGGGGGTCTTCCCTGTGGAGGTGACAATTAACCTAAGTCTCAGCTGACATGCTGGATGCCTAAGAATTGCTTTCCATGGTTGATGAAGGGTGAGTTCCAGTGTGGCTCCGGGTCTTCAGTGTTTTTAGATCCCCTATGTTAATGTCTTGGGCTCTGTCAGGCATTCTGCCAGGCCCTATAACCTTCATGATCTCTTTTTGTATCATGGCTACCCTGGGAGATAAGCATCTTCAGCCTCTCATTTTATAGTAAAGAAACTGAGGCTCAGCCCTGGCTGGTATGGCTCAGTGATTAGAGCATCGGCCTGCGCACCAAAGGATTGCAGGTTCAATTCCCAGTCAAGGACATGTACCTGGATTGCAGGTTCGATCCCCAGCCCTGGTTGGGGCTCATGCAGGGGGCAACCAATCGATGTGTCTCTTCACATTGATGTTTCTCTTCCTTCCTTCCCTCCCTTCCACTCTCTAAAAAAATCAATGGAAAAAATATCCTTGGGTGAGGATTAATAAAAAAGAAAAAAGAAGAAGAAAAAATTGAAGCTCAGAGAGGACTTGCGCAGGGTCACACACAGTAAGTGGGTAACAGAGTCAGGACTTATCTTTGAGTCTCCTAACTTGGCCAGTACTGTGCCCCTCCCCACACCTCTTTCCTCGCTGAAATGAGTTTGGGGGAATCACGGTATTAGGGGAGAATAAAAGCCTCCTACTCCATTAGAAGCTGATGTTGTCAGCTAAGGCCCAAGAGGCCAATAGGAGTTCAGTGAGATAAAAGGTCACCAAACTAGTCCAATCCCAGAGAAACAGGTATGTGGGGAAAATCCTGGGCAAGCCCCACTGCAGAAAAAAAAAAAAAATCCCTGCCAAGGCCAATTGTTGAGCGATGAGGGTAGCTTTGTAAATTACCACACTTTGGCTCAACTCTTAAAGGACTAAAATGTTTTCTTTCCACTTGAGAGAGGCGTCCGTAGCATATCTTATGGGTAGGCAGGAGCCATTCTATACTTTTGGATTTTGTGCTTTCTAAGGGCAAGGGCAGTTTCATTTAGCTCTGAAACCCCAGCACCTAGCAAGGATTCTATATAAGTAAAAACCTGAGTGATGATTGCATGCGTGTGTGCATGAGTGCATGTGTGCATGCTGGACTGCCCAGTCCCTACCCCACCTCCCCCAACCAGACCCCACAACCCAGCTCAGTTTAGGGACCACAGAGATAGCAGAGACTCTAACCCTGGCCAAAGCCTCCAGCAGTGTCTTCACCACCTCCCTGTACATGTCCCTTCCCAGCTTCCCTTCATTCCCTCTGCCTGGAAAGGTATGTCCCTTTTATCCTGCCTAGAGGTTGGGTCCTGGGAGAGGGTACCAGCCTGGGAGGGGCTGCAATCTGACTACCACCCCCTTGCCAGCCTCAAGGACATATGAGCTGGCACAAAGCCACCAGCATCCTCTTGAAGTCCTGGGAGATCTAATTACCCAGAAAGGAGAAAGTGTTGAGCGAATGAGCACAGGGCTCGGCGTAATCAGTTTTTGACTGCTGCAGTTAATGCGAGCCCAGGCTGCAAAGCTGTCCCTCTGATGTTCTGATAACAGGCTCCCTCTATGGCTAGCTGTTTGATCTGAAACTGCCAGCTTTTCTGTCACCCCCAAAAGCTTTTCTAAATTGTCCTAAAATTACCATCTCTGGGAGACAGCCATGCTTCAGGCCCTGGCTCAGGAATGAATAAAGTACAGCCAAGAGGTGGGAGGCAAAAAAAAAAAAGTGGGAGGCTGATGGAGACTTCCCTGAGGGCTGGGGTGAGTCCCAGTCCTGAGGTTAATTCTCAGCACTGGGGTGGGGTGGGGTGGGGTGGGGGGACTTGCATCTCGTTTCAGTATTTTGGCCATTTTACAGGTGAGGCAACAGGTACAGTATACCCGAGGTCGCTTGCCAACAGGTTGCAGAGGTGACATTCCCACCTGGCCCAAGCCCCCGTTCCTTCAGTGTATTCCAGATGCCCTTAGGTCTTAGATATTTTTCCCTCTCCCTATTTTGTGCATTTGAATTTCAGAGCTCCGTGGGACATATTATGCCAGCTCTGTCCTGAAGTTTTGTCCCCGAAAAGTGCCAGGGATGAGGATTTTCTACAAACACGTTTCTCAGTTAATCAGTATTTCTACCTTTTGCTATAAATAGCCAAAAAATAATTGCCTTCAGTAGATTTTTGGACCAAGCAGTACAGGGTTTAAGGGTGTCAGCCACTCCCCTTTGCAGAAATGCCTAAAGTTAAACTAACAGTGAAAGGCTTTTGAGCACCTACTAAGCGCTGGGCATTGGGAAAATGCCTTCATTTGCTTATTCACTCCTTCAAAGGGGGTTTCCTGAGCACTTACTGTGTGCTAGATATAGTTCTAGGCCCTGGGGATAGATACAGCCATGAATAAAATCAATGTCACTGCCCTTGTGAGGCGTGCATTGGAGTGTAAATGGCAAATAAATAAATAACTTAAATTATCTATTGCAGTAGGTCTATGGAGGATGTAAGCAAGAGCCTAGGATTGGGAATAACAGATCTTCTGAGGTCCTGGGATCAGGAGGCAGGGAAGACCTGGATAATGGAAGGGAAGCTGCCACGTGGAATGAGGAGGGAGCGTAGGCAAAGGCTCAGGGATGGGACCTGAGGCAACATTTGGCAAGAGGTGAAGCCAGGATGATGGGCAGGAGCTTGACAACAAGAACCTGGAGGAGTGTGGGTTTTTCCTCTAAAGTGAGGCAGCTGCAGGAGAGCCAAGAACAGAAGAGTGGCATGATACATTATCCCATGCATTTTCACCAAGGCCCTGCAAAGCAAGTACTTAATCCTCACTCCAGCAGGTGAGCAGTGTCAGAGTCTGAGAAGAGAGATGGCTTAGCCAGTGAGGTGACAAAGCCACTTGTTGAACCCAGACGTGGCTGAGGATCTCTGCATCGCCCAGCCAGCTAAGGGGGGCGTGGCCAAAACCTCAGCTAGGCTTCTACCCAGTGCCCTGCCCCCAAATGTCTTGGCACTTTGTTCTGTTCCTTTTAATTTTGTTGCTGAGCCTCAGGCTGAACAAAACTTAATGGGATGTGATTTGAGGGTTCATCGGGAACATTTTGTTTCCCCATAAAATTGCAAGCCTTGGCAGAGATGTGTGTTCCTGGTTGCTGGGCAACCAGGTATGACCCCATGAGTAGTGGGGGCGATGATTCTTCCCAGAGAGAAGTGGCTAGTCCACCCACCTTTCCCTCCCCACAACTCCCTTACAGACGTAGACCCTCCCATCCAGTCAGGAGAACTCACAATGAGGGGGACAAAACACAAAGTAGATGTAAGCAGGAGAGGGTAACAATTTCAAAGAGACATTAAATGGGCTCAGCCCCACATCAGCCCCACCCCAAAGAGAAGGACCTATTCCAATATGTAGGGGAAATCCTTTATGACCACAATAGTGGCCCACACTTTACCATGTGCCAAACACTGTTTTAAGCAAGTTAACATATATTAATTCATCATATCTTCACAAGAACCTTATGAAGTAGATACTATCATCACCCACATTTTAAAGATGGAAAAACTGAGGCACCTGAGGCAGTCTGGCCCCAGGCCTGGAACCGAAGCAATCTGATTAAGAGTCAGCAGGGAGAAATAGAACACTTGAGAGATTTACTCAAAAACTGGAGTTGAATCAATTCAACTCTTAACAGGGCCCTGTTGTGTGCTAGACAATTTACTTTCTACGGGAATGAGGTAAAGAACTCAAGCTGGTAGAACAGGAGTAGAGGCAAATAGGCCATATTTACCAGAGTGTGGTAGATACTATGAGAGAGAAGAAAAGGATGCTGGGAGAAGATGCATTGAGGCAGATCCCAAAGGAGGGGACAGACGTAGGCCTGGGAAAGGAACCAAAGACGGAGGAGAAGCATTTCAGGTGGCATTTTATCACCTTGGATGGGAATTCATTTTTGAGGTGCCTTTCTCTGTTCTACCATCACCACCCCAGCCTGTGAGCAACTCAAAGCAAGGGTCATGTGTAATTTATCTTTGTGTCCTTAGGAGACAACACATATCTGACATTTTGTATACAGCAATCACAAAATGTTTGTTTTAAATATATGTAAACACAGAAGAAAGGAAAGGGAAATGAATGAATGAATGAATGAATGAATGAATGAATAAGAATGGGCTTACCTATAGAACAAGTTGTGTTAGACACTGTTTGCTGAGCATTTAGAGCATTTAGAGCCATTGCAAGTTCCAGAGTGGAGAAGGAAAAGTCCACAATGGGCACTTGAGGGAGATCAGAGCAGCATAAATTGTGGGGCAGAAAGTGGTGGGACTGGGAGGGAGACCCAGTGAGGAGCCATTGCAGAAATCACTAATTGAGAGATGCTGGGAGCCCAGATTCAGATGATGATCTCAAGAGTGAAGAAGGAAGGTCAAATCCAAGAACCACCAAGGAGGCTGGTCAGTCTGGTCTGAAAGAGGAATAGATTTGAAAGAAACCAAGAGCTTTGTCTTAGTTTTGCTGAGTTGGAGATGTGGGCAAAACAATCAAGTGGGGCTACCTGTGGGCCCCAGGAAACCCTGGCCCAGGGACTGAAGGAGAGAGGACAGGATGAGAGACACAGCAAATACCTGGAAGGCAAGTCCCCACTTTCTGGACCCTCATCTGTGGCAGACATCACTAATCAACCCCAATGCTCAGACACCTCGATCTCAACTCCAGATAGCCCCTATTAATCAATTACAGTTGACTTGCAAGATTAAATGTTTTTGTTACCCCTATCCTAGGGGCAGCAGGGGGAGCCTTCAGACTGAGCCACTTTCTGACAACCAGAATAAAAGAGGGAAGGGGGCAATGAAGGAGTAGATGTGGGATTGGTGAGTCCTCTAAATTAATGTCAGGTGTAAACCACCTGAGATCCAGGTCAGAATCATGAACTTTTCACTCTATAAGCCTTTAAACTCTTCTTTTAAGAAAGACTTTAAAAGCTTACGGAGTTTACACCCTAACTGGTTTGGCTCAATGGATAGCGCGTCAGCCTGCAGACTCAAGGGTCCCAGGTTCGATTCCGGTCGAGGGCATGTACCTTGGTTGCAGGCACATACCCAGTAGGGAGTATGCAGGAGGCAGCTGATCGATGTTTCTAACTCTCTATCCCTCTCCCTTCCTCTCTGTAAGAAATCAATAAAATATATTAAAAAAAAAAAAAAAAAGACTTTAAAAGCTTACGGAGTTTACACCCTAACTGGTTTGGCTCAATGGATAGCGCGTCAGCCTGCAGACTCAAGGGGCCCAGGTTCGATTCCGGTCGAGGGCATGTACCTTGGTTGCAGGCACATACCCAGTAGGGAGTATGCAGGAGGCAGCTGATCGATGTTTCTAACTCTCTATCCCTCTCCCTTCCTCTCTGTAAGAAATCAATAAAATATATTTTTTTTTAAAAAAGCTTACAGAGTTTAAATGCTTAAATTCTTTAAGAATTAAAAAAAAGAACTCTTTTTTTAAGCAAAATCACCCAGCTGTTTTTATTCTTTCATTCCAATTAGTGAAAAAGCATTCATTCTTATGAATAATAATATTCTGAGGGTACAGTTTGATAACTTTCCTTGTAAGCCTAACTATTCTCAACTTATTTCAGTTTTATTACTTGGTGAAGACTTTAGGGAGCATGCTTTTCTCCTACTGAGGGATCTGTAGCCTGCCAGCCATTCATTCCATGCCTGTTTGTTGAATACCTACTGTGTGCTGGGCTCTGTTCTAGGTAGCATGACTGTCTCCACCAACCTCCTCATGGAGCTCACAGTCTGGTGAACTAAAATAGCCAGCCTTAGAGCCATCTATGGTTTCACAGGTGGCCAGGCCTGGCGACCTTTCCTCCTCACAGACAGTCAGCTTATCAACTGAAAAAAGAAAGAGAATGTTCTCAGTCTCCTCCCAATTATCAAGGAAGCATTGAATGTCCCTGCTTTCAAACTGGCAAGAGCAGGGCATGGATGTTCCTTCTCTTTCTAAGAAGGGCAGACTACCTCCCAACAGGCATGTCACCTAGGGGATGACCAGAGACCTGTGGGTCCTCAGGCATCTCAGGAACAAGATTTCTAACCCAGAGACACACAACTTCTCTAGTGCTTAGAATTAGAAAAACTTCAGGAACAGTTTGCTAAAGGAAGCACGCACTCTCCCAAAACAATGCACTTCTAAATAATACAAAGAGAGAATGTGGCAGGTTTCTAAGAGACTTAAGTGGGTTTGGCCACAAATCAGTAAATTAATGTGGTGATGACAATGGATGCTCCAATTGGATTCACTGCGTATGTTTTCTCAGTGGTCACCGTGGCTCTAGTATTACTGTGAGTCTTGGTCAGTCCGTTACCAACCATCACCATCCAGGACCCTGAGGGAGGGGAGTAGCCAGCTTCCTGCCAAACAGAAAGTGGCTAGTACATGAAATGAAAGAGGTGATAACCCTTCTCAGTTGCACAGGCAGCAACAGAGGGGCCTTTGTCAAGTTATTGGAGAGACAAACAAAACATTTAAATTACAAAAGAATCCCCAACAGTGTGCAGTAAACATCAACATGATGGTAGATGTGGGGTCAAATGGCAATTGCTTAGCCATTTCCGAAAGAGACACCCACAAGCACCAATGTCATAAGACAACAAGAGCATGGGGTCATGGGGTCTCAAGATCTGGGTTCTTGTCCTTGTTATTCCACTAATAGTTGCATGAGTTCAAACAAGACACTTCATATCCTGTGCCCTCCTCCATAGAGTGTAGACAAGGCTATTGGCCTTATGTAGTTGAAGTGCTTTAACCAGTAAATTTAGGGCATAATTATCAACGTCCACTCTATGCCAAGCACTGTGTGCTATGCATTATCTCATATAACCTTCTCATCAGCCCTCTGAGGTCTGCAGGATATCCCCATTTTATAGCCCAAAAGGCCCAGAGAAGTTGACTTGCCTCAGGTCTCCCAGCTGGAAAGTGGTACAGCTATAGCCATTGTTAGTCACTGGATGCTGTGACCACACAGTTCAAAAGATATGGTAACTGCATTACAGAGTAAGGCCCCCAAATGGGTGTAGAAAATCCAGGGAGGTTGGGAACTGACATTTCTGCTCACCAGTGTATGACCAGGGAGGTGCACAGTCACAATTTATTGAATGAATGGATGAATGAATGAAGCCAAACACATAGTAGTTCAGAAGAGGACTCAAGTTGGTTTCCCTGGGTTCTGCCACTTACTAGTTGTGTGTAAAATGGGATGATGATAGGCCCTCCCACAGAAGTCACTTCAAGGATTAAATGAGTTTATACATGTGATAGCAGGTAGTGTAGAAGCTGGTACAGAGTAGACGTAAGTGTTGTCTGTAATGGTGAGGATGAGGGATTTAACCAGAGGGTTTTATATGTATGCTGTGATTGAGCTGCCCAAATGTTGTTATAGCCAATGACCCTCCTTCCCTCTCCCCTCCCCATCACTTTCTCCCTCCATCTCCCTCTCCTTTTCCCTCTCTGCCTTTTCTTCATCCGCAAGCACAGTGAGTATTTACTGTGTACAATCTATAACCAAGGACATAAAATGAAATGACATAGGCTGTGCCTTTCAGGAGCTCAAAAGTGAGTAATCACAAGAGCCAGTTAAAATACCACTTAATAACTTCTATAGGGGGACAAGGCAGCAGAGATGGGACATTAGATCAGTGTGGGTGGTCAGGGGTGGCTTCTTGAAGAAGGTGCTGTGAGCCATCCCAGAGGATGAGGGTTGGAAGGGCAGCCCTGCAGGTGAACAGCCAGAGTGAGAGAGAGCAGGCATGCTGGAGGGGCAGAGGGGGAAGAGAGAAGAGGTTTGCCACCACACTGACATGGACAGCAGGGCGCCCTGCACCCTCTGCGCTGCACACACACAGCACAGTTTCATCCCCTCAATCGGGAAGCACCCTCCGCTTGGTGTGGAACCATAGCACTGACCCAGCAGCCTTAGAAGGCCCTTCATAAAAGGTTAATGGCTTCATGAATGAATGATGCAGTTACAAGAGAAGTGTGCCAAAGGATCTTGGAATTTTAGAGCAAGAAGAGTCCTTTGAGAGCTAATCCAAGCCCCTCAGTCAAGAGGAAGCGGAACCCAGGAGGTCACGTGGCCAGTGATTGGAGGAAGATCAACATGTTTTCATTTGGGTTCCCCCAAAAGCAGGGTGAATTGACAATGGGGTGCAGGTTGTCTATTTAGGAGTGGTCAGGAATCAGAGAGTGAGGAGAGAATAACAGAGGAGAGAGAAACACCCATATAAGGTATGCTATTGAGCTGGTTACTGCTGTGAGCAACAGGGCTCAGTCCTACCAGGGCCTTTGCAGCAAGTATGTGGGCTGTGCCTCAGAATTGCCCTTCCCAGGGTACAAGGCTAGAACATTTGTGCTGATTCCCAGCTCCTGCTGAGTATGGACAGTTTGGATAACTCCTAGCACTCCTGGGCCTTGCAGGTGACCAGAACCTGCCAGGTGGCCTTGGTGCAAGGAGCATGTCAGAGTTCAAGGCTCTGAAACATTCCCCTTCAAAGGAGGCAGCATGCACGAACAGTCCAGGGCATGGGTCCAGGCACCTTCAGTGATTCACCTTAGGGAGAGGCACTTTCTCCCCTCCCTGTGCTTCAGTTTCCTCATCCATAAGACGGGTCTCCTGTAATGCTTTCCCAGCCTCCTTCATAAGGGTCAGCCTGGGGGAAAGAGCTAGCACAGGTTCTCTGCGGTGAGGGAAACCCAGGTTCATGTTCTCAGGGGTATGGTGCCGTGGACAAGACAGATTCTAGATTCAGATGAGCCTGGAGTTGAAACCCAGATGATACAGCTTTCTTTATATCCCCGTGCCTCGGTTTCCCCATCTATGAAATGGGGTAAAAAAATGAAGTCACAGGGAAATCATGAGACATACATGAAATAATGCCCATATGGGGCCTAGCACAGAGTAAGTGCTCAAGGGAGCTGTGGGTGTCATCGTTACTTTGACCTTTAGCTATGAAACCTCCCCTGGTCCCTTAACCTCTGTGAGTCCAGGTTTCTTCATCAACAGCAAAGACCTCTTAATAGCTACCTTATAGAGTTGCAAGGCCCACACATGGTAATGGACATGGAAAGTCCTAAAACTACTTTCTCAAGGGAGTTTCTCTCAGCTTTCTGGGATCTTCATGGGTTTTCTGATTTGCTTAATAATTGTCACCACCACCTTCCTTCCCCCATCCCGAGTCTCTCGTCCACCCCCACCCCCCTAATTCTTTCTTCCTGAGGGAGAATCGATTTCTAAGAGACACCTCCTGGTCCTCACAGAAGCTAGTGTTACAGAAATGAAGGCCTCTGCTTTCCTGGCTTTTATTTCTGTTATTGGATCTCACCGACAATTGCCCCCCAGTAATAACGTCAGGCACCTAAGTGGAAAGTATGAGGGATGCCCCAGGGTGAGGCTGAGGCTAGACATGTGTGCTTCCCCAAGTTCTTTTGTGAGCTGTTTCAGCAACAAAGACAGAGGAGTCCACTGAAGCAGTTGGACACAGAAAAAAAGTGAATTGAGAAGACACCAAGTATCTGCCCTGTCCCCCAATCCTCAGTGTGAAAATGCCTTAGAGCAGACAATGGAGTCGAGCACTGCCCACCCCTTACCTCCTTTCTTCCTATGCAGGTGTGTCTAGGAGAGGCCACATGTTGATTAAATATGTATCAGACCAAGACAATGCAGTCCCTGCCCTCTTGGAGCTTGGAGTCAGCAGGGGAACCAAATATTAAGAAAAATCAATTACATTATTAGTTATTAAAATCATAAGATAAAAGATTTTCTGGGATCTATAAGAATATTCAAAAAGGGCTCAAACCTATGAGAGGGGAAAGGGGACAGATTCACCTAAAGGAAGCCTGAGTTAGGTGCAAGGTGGGAAGGAGCATTCCAAGCAGAGGGAACAGCACATGCAAAGGCCCTGAGGCAGGAAAGCACTTATATTGAAGCCACAGAAAAGAGGCTGATGTCACTGGAGCATAGTGGTGGTGAAGGGATGTGACATCAGAAGAAAGCAGGGGCCACACTGTACAGGGCCTTCCAGATCTTGGCAAAGAAAGTGGATCTTAGCTCTATGCAGAGGAAGCCACAGTCGCATTTTAAGCAAGGGCCTGACATTAACAATGCACGTTACACTTTTAAAACATCCCTCTAATCGCTGGATATAGACTGGATTGAGGGTGAGAGCAGGGAGACCAGTGAGATGGCTACTGAAGCCATCCTAGACTAATGTGCATGTGGGGAAGGGGAGTGGTCATATCTGAGATAAGTGTTTATTTGGGTGGATGTACACAAGTAGTAGGTGATGAAGCCAAGATTTTAACCCAGGAATATTTGTACCCATGTCCACTGCATCCAAAGGATATATGGAAACAAACCTATATTTTCTTACAATATGGACTGATTTCCCCCTTTAAATTATATTTTCAATTATTCAAGTAAAACATGAACACATTCTCTTGGTTAAAATTAAAATAATTCAGTCAAAGCTAAAGTCTCCTTGGCCACTGCAATTAATCATAGTGCCCTTCCCCCTCCTCAGAATTCCTACCTTCATGTGTTTGGAGCAGATCCTTACAGACCTGTTGCTACACATTTACATATATGTGTACCCATAGAAAATATACACTATTGTTTTGTTGAATTTTCTGTTTTACATAAATGGAATTAAACTATACATATTACTCTGTAACTTGCTTTTTTCACTCAACAGTTTGCCTTGGAAAGCCTTCTATGCTAGTACACATATATGGATCTCTTTTTTTTTAACTGTTGCATAGTATTTTATGGATTGGATGTACCACAGTTTATTTAGCCCACTCACTTTCCAAAGACAGAAATGCATTTTTGCTATAAATGTTGTATGGTTTGTGGATTTTTTTCTTTTAAAATATAAGACTTTTATTTATGCTAATGGAGGAACCCACACCACAGTGACAACACAAATATTTAGCAACACCCAGCCTGGTGACTAAGTTTTCCCATTTCCCTTCAGGTGCTTGGCATCCCTGTGAGCTAGTTCTTGTCCATTGCCAAGTCTCTGATTATAGCAAAAGGCTGTCTTGAGAGCAACAAGGAGAGTGGTAGAATTGTCAGCTTTTATTTCAGTGCTGGGTCCTGAAGCACACACAGTCTGGCATGGTGTGAAAAGAATACAGCTATGGAGCCTTGAAAACCTGGGTTTAAATCCTGGCTTTAGTTGTGTGACCCTGAGCAAGTCACTTTTCCTCTCTGAGCCTCAGTTTGCCCACCCATAAAATGAAGTTTATAATCCCAACCCTATACAATGGCCAGGAGAATTAAATGCAAGTCATGACATGTAAAGTGATAGTCTTATAAGAGCACATACATGTGCATTTAGCACCTGCCCTCCTCACCCCTGCAGCCCCAGTGTAGTGTGTTGGGGAGGTCGTGCATCTCTGAACGAATCACTCAAGGTCACAGAACACTGCTACAGATGCAGTGTGGGGGTGACATTTGAGGAAAGGGATTTTTCTGCCCAGATTCTAGACACCAACTGTATGCCAGACACTGCCCATATTGCACCTCCTTTCATCTTCACCCCAGTGGGCAGAGCTAGGTTGCCCCTCTGTCCCAATTTGGGGATGAAGAAACTGAGAGGGGACACCATTTGCCCAAGGTCTCTTTAGGTGGTAGAGTGAAGACTGGTGCTTCACCCCCTCTGCCTCCACAAGCTGGCCTGGGAGGCTGCAGGCAGCAGCTCTTCAGAGCGCCCCCTCCTGGAGGTATAGGGAAGCTCCCTTCGTGATGACATCTATGTTCAATCATCAAGACCCCTTTACACACGGGGAGAAAAACAGTTTTTCTGACGTCCATTTTTCCAGGGGGATGAGATAAAGTCTTCTCAGATGTCAACTAAGGACATTCTGAACCAAATCTCTTTAAAGGGCAGAGAGAGAGCACATGAAATGGCCATAATTTTTGTGCAATAAGGTTCAGTACTTTAAATTCACTTGAGCAAGATGTGTCCCCTCCCTTGGTGAGTCAGGAATCAGGAGTCCAGCCCTGTCACTGGATCACCCTGTATCTGAGCCAAGTCATTCCCCCGCCTCTCAATTTTCCCACCTGTCAAATAGGGTAAGACTACCTGTCTTGCTCTAACAGTAGGGGAACCAGGAGAAAGGACTGGGGGAGCTTTAAGGAGGGGTTGTCAGATTTAACAAAGAAAAATACAGAATATCCAGTTAAATTTGAATTTCAGATAAAAAATAATTAACGTTTTTATTATTGCTATGTCCCCAATATTACATGGGACACAACTTATACTAAAAAATTGTTTACTGTTTATCTGGAATTCAAAGTTAACTGGACGTCCTATATTTTATCTGGAAAACCTATTCAGGGCCCCCAGCTCCATTGGACATCCCCATTCTTTGGTACAGATAACTGATATTTTCATCACTTCCAAGATGAACCCCGGCCACCCACCTTTCAACCAGGTCCCCACCAGCGGCTCCCATACGCCCTCCATACCCACTTCCCTGCCCACATTAAAATTCTGGAACCATGAGCAAAGAGGTCTAAGAATTCCTACAGTGGAAACTGGTGTGGAAATTCAGTCTGACTTGGGGAAAAGACACGTGATGCGTTTAAATCAGTGGGGAAATTTGTGCCTATATATGTGTCAAGATGGTTAGAGGGACAGTGTCTGGGATGCTTACAAGCAACTGGTTTCATTCTGTGCCATGTCCATGTGCACATAAACTAGTGGACACCACATCCACACATTTATAGAAAAACCAGCCAGTGCTGTGGCCATGCACATTCATGCCAATGGTCAAATGCTGTATCCACAGCTGTGTGCTGCATCTGTGTGCACCTGTGCATAGCTAGATGCCGGTTTTGTATGTGATCAAGTGAACCAATAACACTACCTACATGTGATCACTCATAATGGATCCATAGAAAAGTCCCCTGGGGCTGTGACAGATCAGAGAGACACCCCTGACCCTGCACCCTGCCCTTCAGGAACCATCAACACTGTGAAATGATTGTAAACTCCAGGCACTGACACATGCCCACTGTGCCTGCTGGACAATAGCCATCAGATTTGTTCTGAAGTTAGAGCAACTGCCCAGACAGACATAAACCACAGGGAAGCCACACTGCACTCTTTTCCCACAGCGGAATGTTGAGCCATGTTTGTTAACTGGCTCTTACAGGTGGCACGTGGCCACCCACGTGCACAGGCACCTCTGGGTGACCTCAGCACCCACATTTCTATGTCTGCTCCCCAGTGAGGCAGGAGAGGAAGGAAGGGAGGGAGGGAGGGAGGTTTCCTGAGGGCCTATTGTGTGCTGGCACAAAAGCGTCCTCTAGGGAGTGAAATCAGCATCCAGAAGATAGTCGCAACAAAGGGTGGGTCTCAGTCAGTATTTGACCCCCAGAGCCAAAACCTGGCACAGGAAAGATGCTAGTGAATGAGTTACCTGGGTGACAAATGCTACCAGGGAAGGACAAGAAGGTTGGGTTGTTCTTTATTTTTTTTAATATATTTTTATTGATTTCAGAGAGGAAGGGAGAGGGTGAGAGAGATAGAAACATCAAGGCTGAGAGAGAATCATTGATTGGCTGCCTCCTGCATGCCCCCTACTGCAATCCAGGCATGTGCCCTGACTGGGAATCGAACTATGACCTCCGGGTTCATAGGTCGACACTCAATCACTGACCACACAAACCAGGCAGGATGGGTAAATCAAGGAAGGCTTTCAGGAGGTGGTGGTAAATTTTCTTCTGGGTCTCAGAAGACTAAATAGTTCAACAGAGGAGAGGGGTGGGTGTCTTGGTTTAGGAGCCAACTGAACCAAGACAGGCAGACAAATGCCAGGTATCTTATGAGGCCTGTTTCTTGGCAGGAAAGTGGGATAAACACAGCCAGACTGAGAGTGAGGCAAGGAGAGTTCTTTGGGACAACCTCAGAGAAGCTATCGTGAGCCCAGGAGTTGGATGCAGCAGTGAATGGGTTGTAGAGCAGGACAGGGACACTGTTAGAGCAACCTTGAGTGTGAGCTCCTAATACCACACGGCCTGATCTCTTCTAGTTTCCTTTATCTCCCACCTTATTACTAGTTTCTCTTTCTCCAGACCTTTTCAGCTGGCGGAAGACAGGTCTGCGTATGGTCCCCCATCCCCAGTGGCCTCCAGTCTGGGTTTGTCAGCTTTTCAAACCGCAGCACTATTCCCTCCTCTGCTGCCTCAAGGTAGATTGTGAGCCTGGCTGTAGGCAGCTTTCAGGAAGGGAAACTGGCCCTGTGGGAGCTGGCAAGCCCTGCAGAGGAAGACAAAGGTAGACCCGGGCCCTGCCCCCCACCCACTGTGTGTACTAGACAAGCTGCTGTCCTCTTGGGGCCTCAGCAGACCCCATGTGCCAGGGTTGTTGGTGTGGCTCGAAGCCCCTGGCAGGTTAGTTCCCTCCCTCCCTCCCCCACGGGGCAGTGGTTCTTCAACTGGAGCCTGCATTCCTGTCCCCAGGGGAGAGCTGTCCCAATGGACAAGCCTGGGCCCCACCTCCAGAAGATCCAAGGCAGGAAGTCGGGGTGTGCCTGATAATTTGTTATTTCTAGCCTGTGTCCAGGTAATGCTGAAGCTGCTGTTCTGGGAACCACAAAGTCTTAGATCCTGGCCGTGTGTCCCTGGGAAGCTCTTAAGACTCCCAAGCCCAGGCCTCACCCCAGCCCAATTTCATGGGAATTTCTAGTTTTGGAGCCCAGACATTAATATTTTTTAAATGCCCTGGTGATTCTAATGTACAA